>NW_024870804.1:5212500-5365000 GCF_019054845.1 Dipodomys spectabilis
GGCAATTAGTTGTCATCCTCTTTGTTATCTTTAAGTAGTTGTGCAAAGGAGTTGCCATGTGTGGCCAACTCTGGGTCAACTCCACAGAGCAATATTGCACCCAGAACCAAGGGGGCTGGGCTATAAATTCAGGTTACATCCAGGCCCTCTAGAGGGGTGTGTGTGTGTGTGTGTGTGTGTGTGTGTGTGTGTGTGTGTGTGTGTGTGTGTGTAGGGGGAGGAAGAGATCAAGAAGGGGGTCCAACTATGAATAAAGTAAATGTCTGAGTATCTATTTGACAACCAGTCTCTTCTTTCTATTGCCTTGCAATAAAACCCTGGAGCAGTATTGAGGTGTAGCTGCAGAACCAGAACTTAGGGTTGTGAGTTGTTTTCAGTCTCCTCTCTGTTGCATAAAGCCATGGGGCAGGGTGGGCCAGGTTCCTTATTAAGTGGACTAACACACCAACCCTCAGTGCATGTATCAAAGCCCACATGATAGACCCCATTGTAAATGCAAATGGTGGTGCTGTTCACAATTATCTAGCTCCCCTCACGCTTTAAGGGCATAGTGCTACATGAAGAGCTGGAATCAGAGGGGAGGGCAGGGATGCCCGGATGTTCACAGCCACCCTGGGCTTTGCTCGTTACATGTTTTGGCTAGAATGAGGATGTTAAGACTCACGTGTTCCTGCTTAGACCAGATGCCTTGAACTCCTACCATGGTCTGTGAGGCCAACCTGACTTCCATTTTCTCCCTTCACTTAGGTCCTGTGTCTCTTCCTGCTGATTCTCAGTGCACAACATATCTCAAAAGAAAATTGGAAATGTTGATGGGCTTCTATGGGCAGAGTTCTTGGCTCTTCACGCTGGTATGACATGAATGTTTGTGTTTTGTTTTGTTTTGTGACAGTCCTGGGGCTTGAACTCAGGGTCTGGGTGCTGTCCCTGAGTATCTTTTGCTCAAAGCTAGCACTCGACCACTTGGGCCATAGCTCCACTTTAGATTTGGGTGGTTAATTGGAGATGAGTCTCATGGACTTTCCTGTCCCAGCTGGCTTTGATTCATGATCCTCAGATCTCAGCCTCCTCAGTAGCTTGGATGATAGAGATGAGCACTTACACCCAGCTTTTGACATTAGGTTTTAATAATAGAGTGGAAACAAGCAACTCCCTGGATGTTTCTGTGATATCAAATTCCAGGGCTTCAGTTCTCACCTCAGATGCTGTGATCAGGAGGATCTATACCCCAGAGGCTAAGAAGATTACCTGATTTCTTTATGGCAACATTCTCTCCCATTAAAAATTATAAAAATCAATTGTACAGTATGAGGAGGTAAAAGAGAATAACTGTTTTTAATACTAACCTCTAACACGACATCAATGTTCATTTTTGTCCCTTTCTGTCCCTTCCACTCCTAAGAGATCTGTAGCCTTCACAGTCACCGTGATCACTTTATTCAATACATTATTACGGGTCGGGCACCAGTGGCTCAGGGTCTGTGTGTGATCTCCGCTCCTCGGGAAGCTTGAGATCTGAGGAACACGGTTCAAAGCCAGCCCTGGCAGCAAAGTCCTTGAGAGTCTTATCTCCAGGAAACCACCCCAAACCCAGATGAGTCAGAGAGTGAGGGTCTTGTGTTTTATGGATTGGGATAGACCCCAGAGGGTCTGGTCATTACCAGGGATGTGAGTTTACAGAGGTGAAGGACATGGGTAGGGTGGAGGGGGGTAAGAAAGGAGTTCTGCATAGAGGAGACCATCCAAGAGAGCTCAGAGTCGCCCCATTTCACCCTGTCCTTTCAGTGTTCAGGGCAAACATACCATATGGAAGATCAAATGAGGCTCTTCTTCATTTTGGCCGGGGAGGGGGGTGGGAGGGAGAAGTGGGGTTAGAGGAAAGGTGGATGAATGCAGTCATAATAGTTAATGTAGTTCCCATGTGAATAACCAGGTAAGTTGAGGGGAGGGGTGGGGCTGGGAGAGGTAGGGAGAAGGATGGAAGGGGTGACTGTTGATCATGACACATTGTACACCTACACTGGCGTGTTGAATTGAAACCGCTCTGTACAAGGGCATCAAGTAATTTTTTAAAAATACACTGCGGTGGGGGAAAAGGATACCTCCTTCTCAACCCTGATGTGTGTGAAAACATCCCTAGTCTAGAAGCTTTAAATTCTAGATCCTTCCCAGCATCAGGTGATCAGGTCACCGGTTTGAAGGGCTGGTTTTCAGGCAACTCAATTTAAGGCTTACACTTGATTGTGGTGATGAGATCAGTTCTCCTGCATGGTTCACTTTTTTGCCAGCCCTGAGCACTTTGCCTGCCAGCACTGCTGGGGGTTATCTCTGGCCACCGCAGGCCTGAGACCTTGGGCCCATTAGGATCACAATTTGGGCCCATTTTTGTCAAAATGGGTTCATGTTAAGAGCCATCAAGGGCTAGAAAAGAGGCGAGTCACACAGCTGAGCGCTAAATTGGGAAGAAATTCAAATCCCATAGCCCAGCTGCTTCCCACCTGGGAATCTTCTGGCCTCTGTTCCCCACCTTTAGAAATTAGATGAATATGGTTTGCCCTCCCCCACCTCCCTCCCCACGTCTGTACCTATAGGGCCCAGTCCTTTGGGCCCAGTCCAATGTGACCCCCAACGCCCCATTCCAAACTCCAAACACAAGAGAGAATGTGTGGGGCTGCATTGCACAGCATCTAAAGCAAAAGAGGACAAAACCCAGCATATTCAGTGGACCAAAGAAGCTATGGGACTCATGGCCAAGCTTCCAACTCTAATCAGTGACTGGGGACCATATGCCAGTGACCGGCGCCCACACACGAGCCCACATCTGCCTGAAGTGACCTTGAGCAGGGTAGAGAAGAAGTAGAGGTCAGATCCATTCCAGGAAGGTTAAGAGAATCTGGGTCTCAGAACTTTTCTCCCAATGTCCTCAAGAAGGAACTAAAGCTAATCCCTGGTGTTTATGGCTTTGGGGGTTGTGAAATCTATATACTCTTACAACAACAACAACAACAACACCCCAAGTTTAGGCTTTAGGGAATATGATTCCACCTCAGGGCCTTTGCCAGTCTCCATACTGGTTAATCATCTTCCCCAGACATTTAGTGGGGTTCATGCTCTTCTAATTCAGCTCTGCCAAACCACCTTGTGAAAAAATAACATTCTTGCCCTGTGTTTTGTATTCTATATTCTGTTTCATAGATGTAGTGCTTCATATATATATATAAATGTACATATCTATATATTTGTATATATTACATGTATATGCATGCATATATATGATATTTATGGTATATATGATATATATGGTATATGTAAGATATATATGATACTTATTTTTTATCTTTAAGTAGTTGTGCAAAGGAGTTGCTGTTCAACAAAAAGTTTCTGAATACAATGCCTCTTGATCAACATTCTCGCCATCCCTCCCAACACACCCCTTCTCCCTTCTACTCCTTCTTGGCTACCTGGTTTTATGTTATATGTTGATTAATTGTCTGTCCTACTAAAACCTAAGATTCATGAGGACAGGGTCTTTGCTTGTGGAAGACTTTGCCCAGAGTGGCTTATTAAAGAAAAGCAGAAGAGTGAATTAATGAAAACAATGTAGTCTCAAATTCTTTCTCTCTCTGGAGGCAGACATGGTCATTATCAGCCTTCCCCCAAAGAAAGCATGAAAAATGTTTTGCGTTTCAGTAGCTTTCCATTTACATGGAGTTTTAAGTTTTTATTTAATTAAAAAAAGCTGGGCGCTGGTGGCTCAAACCTGTCATCCTAGCTACTTAGGCGGCTGAGATCTGAGGATCATGGTTCAAAGCCAGCCTGGGTAGAAGGGTCTGTAAGACTCTTATCCCCAATAAAATGTTCAGAAGAAGGCAGAAGTGGTGCTGTGGTTCAAGTGGTAGAGTGCTAGCCTTGAGCACAGAGAGGCTTAGGTACAGAGCATAGGCCCTGAGTTTAAGCTCTAGGACCAGAAAAAAAACCAAACCAACAATAATAATAACAGTAATAATAATGCCACATTGCATATACTTTTCAGTAGCCTGACTTTTAGCTTCTTATGTACAATACTATTTTTTTCTTGCAGCAATAATGAATACTTAATATGTTAATATAGTTTTAGTATTCCATTATCTGAATCCATCATGTTTTCTCTTCCTAATGAAACACTTTCTGATTGCAAATTTGCATCATTATTACAAGTAAAATGATGTGTTAGTTATAGACTGGTGGGTAACAAATTTCCCTACAAGTTAGTGGTATTGCCGTAGCATTTCTAACCGCACAGTTTCTGTGATCAAGAACCAGGATGTGCCTTAGAGGGGATCTTCTGGCTCTGATGCTTTTGCAGAGGCGGTGGTCTGGTCCCAAGGCCTGCCTGAGAAGACTTACCTCCTGTTGTGAGTCCTTGTTTTAAGTTGCTCTGTTCCTCCAGGAACGTTGGCTAAGCTCTCTCCTTGGATCCTAGCCATGAGGCCTTCTCTAAAGGGCAGATCAAGGACTGTATGCTAGCCTTATTAAACACTCAAGTGAGAGAGAGAGAGAGCGAAAGAGAGAGAGAGAGAGAGAGAGAGAGAGAGAGAGAGAAACAGCAAGAAACAGAGAAACCAGAAAGAGAGAAACAGAGCAACTCAGAGAGAGACAAAGACAGAACAAACAGAAAGAGATGACAGAGAGAGACCTACAGACAACACAGAGAGAGAGACAGAGAGTTGGAGGGAAAGACATAGAAAGAGACAGAGAAACAAAGGCAGAGGTACAGAGACAGAGACAAAGACAGAGAGACAGAGAGAGAGAGAGACCAACAGGGATTTAAGAAGGTCTAAAACAAATTGTTTCAATAGGGATATAGGTTGACCCATTGCAACAATGAGATGTACAAGATGCTATGTCAAAAAACGAACTTTACAATTTAGGCAGGCATGGTGGTGGTGGGGGGTGTAGTTGTGGAGGTGGGAGGGAAGGGAGGGGAGGGGGAAAACAAAGGAGGAGGCAATAATGCTTGATAAGAAATGTATTCATGACCTTGCTCACGTAACTGTAACCCCTCTGTACAGTATTTTCACAATAAAACAACTTATTAAAAAATCTAATCACAAAAGTGGCATCTCATCTTTTGTAATCGTCTCTCTGCTACAGCAGCCAATCACGACAGGACCACCACCACATATGCCAGGAGAGTGCGTAATCTGGAGATCTGTCAGCCTGCCACAGGCTGGCACGTACATCTACATTTCCAGACAGACACGCACATATCTGAATCTGAAGGTTGATTTGAAATACAGTGTTAGAAGAGACTCATTGGATTGGATTATGTATATGTTTATTATTGGGTCACCTGTTAGAAGACATTTGGTACACAAAGTTATAATGCCTTCCAAGATTAAAAAAAGAATCTTAGAAGCTTAGTTCTGTCCATTTCAGTACTGGGTATGTGTGTGTGTGTGTAATTTATTTCTCCCGCACCCAGCACCCACACTCCACCAGTAAGCTAGATGGGAAACCTAGAGTGTGAGGATTTGAAATAAATTTCAATTCATAAGGTTCTAACACACTTCAGATATTTATGGAGTCTAAAGCAAACAGCTCTTCTCCATTTCCCATCTTCTTACCAGGGAGTACACCCTTGTATTGATTTGTGAGATCTCTGCACATTTTACATATTCTCCTTCTGGTTCATAAATAGGAAGATAATAGACAAACATGAAGCCAACTTAACTGTCTGGTTTCTAGTATATGGTTTACAAATACTTTTCTTTGGCAATTTGTAATTGTCCTTTTGGTTTTATTCGTGATATTTGTATAGACATATTTTATTCAAAGACTATTTAACCTAAATCAAGTCTATGAAAGAAGCTAACACTTCTTTAGTTTTTCCTTCGTCCATTCCTTCCTTTCTCCAACTCTCTCCTTTCTTCCCTTCCTCCCTTCTCCTTCCTCCTTCCCTCCCTTCCCTCTCCTCCCATTCTTCACTGCTCCTTCCTTGTTTTCTCCCTTTCTTCCCTCCTTTCTTTTCATCTTCCTTTCCTTCCTTCCTCCCTTTCTCTTTTCCTCCCTTCCTTCCTCCCTCCCTCCTTTCCTTCCTTCCTCCCTCTCTTCCTTCCTTCCTTCCTTCCTTCTTTCCTTCCTTCCTTCTTTCCATTTATTTCTTTCCCTTTTTCTTTCTTCTGCTTGAATCACCACTCTAATTCACCACCTCTCATTTATTTTGTTTTGTGTGTTCAAGTGTACATTTAACTTTTCCTTTATTTCCCTTGTTCCTACTGTTGTTGTTTTGATACATGGAAGGAGTGAACCTCAGACTATTTATTGACGGATTCTTTCTACTTATGTGAAACGCTATATTTACATCTTACACAGTTTGGTGTTGTTTAGATCTCTTCCAGGCTGTCTTTAGTTCCTTGATCAAACTATCCATCCTCAAAGAACTTTTAGTGCTATTCTATTGAGCATATGCATTTTGTGAATGCTATATCTATATATTTTTATGAGCATAATTTTACATCAGTAAATCCATGCATCAAGACACGGATATACATTCTTACTGATTATATTTTGGTAATTGTTCAGACTTGTCTATTTTTTTTCCTTTTAGAAGCATTTTTTGGTAAGATGTCAAATTATGAGGAATTTGATCAAATCTGTTTACACCTATAAACTTGAGGAATCGATATTTTAAATAAATATATTTTACACACATATATATATATATGTATTTTTCCAAACCATCATACAGTAGATGCCTGTTCAAGTCCAACTTTTCAAGTCCTGTTCAAGTTTTATGAACACTCAGCAAAGAGTTGGAGCAAATCCTTCAGAGGTTTTGAATTTATGACAGTTATAACTAGGATTTATATTCCACAGCTTTGTAAGTTTGGGTACATTCCCTCCGCTCTTCAATCTGCCTCGCTCATCACTGAGCTGGACCTGTTGGTTCTGCGCTCTCTCTCTCTCTCTCTCTCTCTCTCTCTCTCTCTCTCTCTCTCTCAGATGTGGAGGCTGTGTGGGTTCAGTGAGGTGGGAAAGCTCCCAGAGGGGTATGGAGCATACCAGGTGTCTCACATCTGGCGTGGGAGTTGCTGTTAATGTAACAGGAGTTGTAGAACACTGGCAGATAATTGTGATCATCCCAGACCATGAAGAAAATTCCTCTTCCACCTGATGGCTCCGTGCACCTGGTACAATTAGCCTGTGAAATCTTTTGAAGGAGGAAATGAGGCGATGAGCCAGCAGGCAGGCAGGCAGCATCCACCCTGCCATTGCATGGCTTTAACTCCTTTAACTCCATTCTGCTTCATGCTCCCTACCACACCCCACTAAGGATCCATCCAGGAAAATGGTCTCAATTGCTCTTGGAAGTGCAGATGGCTATCATGCTTGGCCGTGAAGTTTGATTTGCCTGTTAGGTGTGATTTGTGAATGCAGAAATACAAGAGTCTCCCTCCCTTCCCCATCCTTGTTACTCAAAGTCTTGGGCCTTTACATGGTAGTGCTGCACAATGGTGCTAACCTGTTGGATCGAGGGGCAGCTACAAGAGGGGGTCTATATGATGATTCCAGATGAGAGCCATTAGGACTTCTTTTTACTCAGGTACTGAGTTTCAGACTTGTGTGGAATTTCCATTGGCAGCCCCTGGGTCTGGAAGTAAGAAAATGGATACTTGGCAGATGGAAAGGAGAGAGGAAGGGTGATGTGGAGCTTGGGAGAAGATAAGGGGGTGGGGCGGGACAATGATAGCCCGAGAAGTCAGAGAAATGATAGCTGAGGGAAGGAAATGGAGTTGAGAAGAGTGGCGGGTGGATGTGCTCAAAAGAAGATGAACTCAGAAGAAAACCGTGAGGAGAAGTGAAGGGGGGAGAGGAGGGGAGAAAGACAAAAGGGAAGGGGAGAAGAGAGGACAGGAGGGATGGAAAGGGGAGGGAAGGGGGGAAGGAAAGGAAAAGAAAGAAAAAGGAAAGTCTGATTTTTTTTTTTAACTTCTTGCAGAAAAAAAATCTGAATGGAAATGTCCTAAAACGCTGGCAACAATATATTCTGTGACCGAGTCATTATGTAAAGAGATGAGCCAGGGGGCTGAAGGACAGAATTAATATAGTCAGTAATTCTATCCCTTTGGCAATGTCTTTCTGCATGGAATAATGATGTGACGTCTCAATTCTCCCCGACCTGCACATTCCTCATAACAAACAGGTCCCATCGTGAGTGGCTATTTAACTTTCAAGGCCACAGCACTGGCAAATGGACTGGCCTCTGAGTCATTTCTTTCTTTCTTTCTTTTTTAAATTCTGCCAGGGAATGCTAAAGCTACCAAAGCAACCTGGGAAAATCTAGCATTTGTGAATACCATGGCAGCGGCTGTTGGCTCTTCCTGGAGTTTGGCATTGGGGGAATGAGATAGCTCTTGGTTCAACCTAATGGACATGTTTACCAGTAGCCTGCGTGGGAAAGGTCATAGCACAGGGACTCAAAAATGGCTGACTAGGAACATGTCAAATGTCCTTTGGCCTCCATGTCTCAGGGGACACAGGGCTGTATGGAAAAATCCCAGCCTATAAATATACACAAAGAAGCGAGAGGATGTCTCTCCATCCTTGCCTCTCCTCTGGATGGTTTATGTATTTGTTCAGCAAGGACGTGTGCCTTTCTTGTTCCAAGTACTGTGCTTCCAGGGCAGATGATAACTGGACACTGAACTTGTCTTTAAACATTATTTGTTTTTATTGTCAAGGTGATGCACAGAGGGGTTACATAAGGTCATACGTACACGTCTTGTCAAACTTGTTGAAGGAAGGGGTAACAAGTTAAACATTATTTTTCTCTAATTCTTTTTGTATATACTTCCTGGGTGCTATATACTATACCTAGAGATGCTTTGCAAAGCCTTTTGTTCTTAATACAATCACTAAATACACACACACATTAAACATTGGTTGCTGTTATGTCTACTTTGTAACTTACACATATGTCAGTACAGAAAGTTAACTGGTGTCTACCACCCAAAACCAAGGTGATGGTGCAGTGCTGGTAGCTCACACCTGTCATCTTAGCTACCCAGGAGGTAGAGATCTGAGGATCATGATTCAAAGCCAGCCAGGGCAAAAGAAAAAAGCTCCCATGAGACTCTTATTTCCAATGAGACACTCCAAAACCAGAAGTGGAGCTGTGGCTCCAAAGTGGTAGAGCACTAACCTTGGGTAAAAAAAAAAGCTCAGGGTCAGCACCCACCCTGAGTTCAAGTCTCAGAATCAGCACCAAAAATAAAAATAAACAAATCACAGTGTGCACAGTTCGGAGGCATTAAAGGCAAAAGAGCTAAAGGCAAGAGAGCTGCTTTTCTTGAGAGAAATGCAAAGAGATGGAGAGAGAAGGATTATGGTGGGGGGGGGGACTAGGCTATGAGGGGGACTTTACAACTGCCTGGAGAGGCTGTCTTTCATCTAAGAGCAATAGAGAGCCGCGTAAGTGTTTTATGAGATGATGGATATGATCACATTGGGCTCTAGAAAGAGCACACCTGCTGGAAGGAAGAATGGCTAAATCCTGGATGCAGACAGACGCCGGTGGAGAGTTGTACTTACAGGCTTAGGAAAGAAAAGAAGGAGCTTCTGTGCTGTAGCATCGGGAGTGGAGAAGAGAGGAGGAGTTCGTGAGCGATTCCATTCACGGTGAGCCTAGCCACCCACAGAGGTAGAGGACAGGAGAGGGAGTAGGGAGAGGATGGGGGCGAATTCTAGAACTAGGAATTCTAGACTGAGTTATAAGGGTATTAGAATAAAGAAAGGGCAGAAAGCAAACACAGCAGACCAGATCAACGTTAAGGGAAAGTTGCAGAGGGACACCAAGGTGGCTTTGGGAGAGTCAGGAGATAGGAGGCATAATGGGGTGGAGGGGAGGCAGGGGGGAGGGGGGAGGCATTTCCAGTAGGGTTATGGGTGGAGGTGGGATCTCAGATCGCTGGTGGGTTCAAAGAGCTTGGCCAATTTGGGGTGCAGCTCTGGTTCTGGGAACTTGTTGTCCCTGACCCATTTGCTTGGAGGACTTCAGGCACCTATCCCAAGAGGGTGGGGTCGGGGAGTGGGCTTCCATATTTAGATGTCCATATTTAGATGGCTGCGGAACAGGCTGGAGAATTTCGGGAAGGTCCCCTTGAGCTATGGTGAAGTGGGGATGCTGGGTCTAACCGGCGCCATCTTGGCCACATGATAGATGATAGGGAATTGGGTTTGACTGGTAGTAAAAGCGAGGAAGTCCCACCCCGCAGGTGATGGGTGTGCCTGAATTCCTAGAGTCAGGGGCAGGGACTTGGACAATAGGTTACTAAACCTGCCAGTCTTGGGTTATGAATTCTCAAGCTCTCTGTCCCCTGCCCTGATCCTATTTAGGCACAGACCAGCTCAGCCACCATGACGCCATGCCTTGTGTTCCAGTGTCTCCTGTCTCCTGACCCTCCTCCGATCACCCTGTTCATCCCATTTCAGCTCTGCATTGGGGCTGATCTGGTGTGTTGGTATTGTTTTTCTGCTCTTTCTTTCCTCTCCTGCGCTCATGGCTCAGCTTTCCGACCGGTCTTTGTGACGGAAGTCCACCTGTGGTCACCGGCTTTCCAATAAAGACTCCCAATTCAACCTCTCAAGATGTGGCTTCTCTGTCTCTCGAGACTGAGTTTCCTGACAACAATGGGAGCAGAGCAGATTCTCATCACTAAGGAGTGAGTTTGGATGCCTGCGCTTGGCGTTCCCCTCGCTGGACCACACAGGCCCAAGCAAGCTGGAGTTGCCATCTGTGCGGAGCCTGCTAGCCACATCAGAGGTCCTCCAGCTTAAAAGGCACAGCAGAAACCTCTGATGGTCTCCCTTTCCCTGTCCTTTTGATGCAAAAGGCAGACCGCATCAGCCAAGAATTCACAGCAGGGGTTGGAAAGTCCTGCCCAGATATTCGGCCTCTGTTAATTCACCAGGATGCACCTCAGAATCAGAGGGGCGGGGCCATCCTTTCTCCTCTCCATGCTGGTGATGGTTTTGCTTCTGGGGGAGTGTATGTCCTGATGATCCCTGTTTTCTCAGAGTATGGAGGATGTAGGCTGTTCACATTTACCCAGCAAATACTTACTGAGCACAAATGTCTTCCAACTACTGCATTGTTGGCTGGGAGTACAACAGAGAACCAGAAAAGAATCTTCATTCTGTAATCTATGCTCTCAATCTCTGTCTGTCTGTCTGTCTGTCTGTCTCTCTCTCTCTCTCTCTCTCACTGTGTATCTGTCTCTTTCTGTGTTATTATTTATTTATTTAACATGTTTATTGGGTGATAATTTGATACATTTGTCCAATGTAATAATCAAATGGTATTAACATTTACAATTTCTTAGTAAAGTAAGGTGATATACCTCTGTAACCCAAGCTACTCAGAAGGGAGAGGTAGGAGGATCTTAGGATCCAGGCCTACTCAGGCAAAGTCAGAAAGATCGTATCCAAAAACAACAACAATAAAAAAACAACAACCAGAAAAACACATCTTGAAGGTAGAGTGCAAATGGAAGAGCACATGTCTGACAAGCAAGAGTACCTGCATTCACTCACCAATCACACACACACACACACACACACACACACACACTCACACACACACACTCACACACACACACACACACTCACACACACACACTCACACACACACACTCACACACACTCACACACACACACTCACACACACACACACTCACACACACACACACACACTCACACACACACACTCACACATTTCTTTCTGTTGGGAATCTTCTAGTTCTTTTACAAAGAATGCAAACATTGTAAACTACGGTCACCCTCTTGTGTTATAGCACACCGGTCTTTTTTTCCTCTTGCATTTTGGTACCTTGGCTTGGATAATGGGCACAGATCTAATTTTCTGAGGGGAACTGGTTGGGTAGATTTACCCGTGCCTGCACAGAATGAAAAGTTTAAGGGCTGGGAGGGAGTGGACAGGAGTACACTTAAGAAATAGGAAGAGCGATGGGGCTGGGAAGGTGGCTCAGTGGTAGAGCGCTTGCCTTTCATGCCTGAGGCCCTGGGTTCGATTCCTCAGCACCACATAAGCAAAAAGAAAAAAGCCAGAAGTGGCGCTGTGGCTCAAGTGGTAAAGCACTAGCCTTGAGCTGAAGAGCTGAGGGATAGAGCCCAGGCCCAGAGTTCAGGCCCCACGACCGGACCCAAAAAAAAAAAACAAAAAAAAAAACAACAAGAAATAGGAAGAACAAGAGCTGCCCAGTACAGGTTCAGACTTCTCAGCTACCTTAGAAATCTTAAAGTATTGTTTTTTAAAGAAGAAAATCCCAGCCTAGGCTCTAAAATAGCTCATTATAGGGTACAGCTTAGGTTAACACTTTTTTTCTTGGTTCTTGGGGCAACATTGGGGTTCAAACTCTGGCCTCACACTTGCTAGGAAGATGCTCTACCACGTGAACCATGCCACGAGCCTAGCTTTGCAAATTCAATATGGCGCTTCGGACCTCTGCTGTGCATAGGAATCCAGCTGAGGTATGCAAGTTGGGAGTCCCCCAGTGGAATCCAATCCATTCTTTGTTCTCCTTTGTCTTAATCTCTTCAGGTGGTTCACAGAGACTAATTCCTCCTTTCTAATGATGTATAAGGGTTAAAGGGACTGAAAGCTAGAGTCCTCAGTAAGCTGCCTGACACATAGTAGGTTTTCAATAGCTGTTGGCTCTTACGACATGGATGTCTGCCTCTGGCTGCAGGTCATCACTGAAAATCAATTCCTTTAAAGTCCATTCACTGAAGCCCAAACTGGGGGTGTGCGGTGGGGAAGAAATCAATTCACTTTATGACCTACGTATCTCTGTTCCTAGATTTAGAAAGCTAGAGGATCATCAGTCAGACAGAAAGGAAATGTAAAACAAGAGCTACCCTTCGTCCTACATCCTTTCCTCTTCCTGGCTAAAATGAGTCAAATGGAGAGTTTCTGTGCATTCTCTCACTTCTCCATTTTCACTCACTGCCCATCCCTCCGATGGGGTTCCTGCCTTCCATAACCTACCAGGACGTTCTGTGCAGTGAACAGGAGTGACTATGTGTCTTCTGCTGTGGCATATACCTAGGAGAAACGATTTAAAAGAGGAAAGACTAATTTGGGCTCACACTTTCAGAGGGCTCAGTTTGAGATCGACTGGAACCATTGCTTTGGGTAGGATAAGAATACGATGGTGGCAGGAGCCTGTGTGGTAGAGGAGGCTGTTCACCTCATGGTAGCCAGGAAGGAGAGAGAGGAAGAGAGAAAGAGACAGGGAGAGGCAGAGAGAGGAGGAAGAGGAAAGGAGTAGGAGGAAAAAGAGGAGGAGGAAGAAGAGGAAAGAGCAAGAGAAGGAGGATCAGGAGGAAGAAGTAGAAGGAGGAGGAGGAAGAGAAGAAGGAGGAAGAGACGAAGGGTCAGGAGGAAGAAGAAGGAGGAGGAGAAGAGGAAGAAAAAAAGGAGGAGGAATAATAGAGACCAGATGTATTTTCCATGTTCCTAGGGACCACCTTCCTCTAACTAGGCCCCAGCTTTCCAGTTCTACCACACATCTCAATAATCTACTCACATTTCAAACCCATCCATGGTTTAACCATTGACTAGATCTTCAGGGTGTTCATGATCTCGTCATATCTGCAAATGCCCCAAAGTGTGTTATACCCAGCTCCTAAGTGTCACTCAGTCCAATCAAGTTGACCATTAAACATAGCCTTCCCTCGCCAGTCACCTAGATCCTTCCCATTCCTGACCTTATGGCTTAACTCATTTGAAATTATTGACCACTTCTTCTATCTGGAAAAACAACAACAACAACAACATTATTTTCTTGGTTTGTTTATTGATTTTGGTGCTACCTCTCCCCCGACCCCATCACCACATTTCTTAGACTCTGCTTCTCAGACCTTTTCACTGGAATTGCTCAGAGCAATATCCCAGGCTTTCTCTTCTCATTTTCCTCCTCTTCCTGCACCCAAGTGTCCATGAAAACAGTCACATTCATAGCTTTGCTTTTCATCTTCAAAGCTGATCATTCCAGCCCATGTCTTTCTTCTGGGGTTCACTCCCCTGTACTTGAACGACAGCTCAAGGTCACAATCTCCCAGTACAGCTAAGATTGAATGCATTCCTTCAGTCCCCTCATACCACGATGTCCCCAGCTGATACCAACCCCTCTCCCCACCCCCGCCACACTGTTCTGAATCTAAGTATATATTATTCTGCTCAATCAGATATTCACATCTAAAACCTAGGGCTACTCTTTACCATATCTTCTCTCGTAACTACCTACCTCCGAACCAGTTTTGCAATTCTCCTTCCAAAGTTGTCTCAAATATTTCCCTTTCTCGCCGAAAGCTTTTCAGATGCGTATGTGGTCACATCACTCCCCTGCTTAGACTCCTTAATTCTCTTAGGATAAGAGCCCAAATCCTCAGTGTGATTTGTGTAATCGCACCACGGCTTTGCTCGGCACCGTATGCCATGTAATTTTTATGCCCTCACTGATCTCCAACCAGGCTGACCTTGTTTTAATTCACTGACAGTTTCAAGACCCCCTTCACCCCCCACTTGCTTCCCTGCCTTGATCTAAGATTTTCCCCTCGAGCTTATATTCTTCCTGTATTGGCTCCTGAGCTAATTCTTCATCCTTTAATCCTGCAAGTAAATGTCCTTTGCTCAGACTGTATGAGTTTCCTTATTATGAGATCACATTCTCCCTTCCTAGTCATTAAATAAGGAAAAGAATAGTGAGTTAAACTCTTAGATCTCGTTCACTATTGCATCTTCAATGCATTGGGTACACTGTAGGTGCTCAATGGATACTTTTTTGAATAGAGAAGATGACTGAATAGGTAGACATAGATTTCTTTGAATACCATTCATAGAAATGAGATAGGGGAGTGGAACTGTTAAACACGCTGTAGAATGCTGCCTAACGTCTACTTATTTTCATTATTAAAGTCTTGGGCAAACAGCCATAATGGCAGTAGTTAGGAAGTCTGAGCTGTCGGGACCAGGGCTCTCGATGTGATCAAAGCTGACAAACCAAATCTGACACATGCTTAACGCTGTGCAGAGCCTGGGCGGTGCTGCAGGAATCAGGCCCCACTTGTGGAGTTTCCCTGCTGGATGATTGTCTACTCCTCGGGTCCCTCCCAAGCAGCTCCCCGTTACGTCTCCCCAGCTGGATTTGAAACGATAGAAATGAATTTCAGGAGCATCACTGTGAGACCCAGGAGGCTGAAGTGACTTGGAAAGGCAAGTTTTACTTCTGCAGAAGAGCGTGCAACCTTCCAAGAGTGAGAGCCGCAAGCACAGTTAATGGACAGTCCACCAAGGCTGTATCCCTTTGTCTCTTGACCACATCTTAGAAAGCCCATTGCTAGCAGTTACCAGCATGCTCTTGAATCAGATACACCTGTCTGTATTCAGATTGGGTTACTCTGTGTGTGTGTGTGAGTGTGTGTGTGTGTGTGTGTGTGTGTGTTGTGTGTAAAATGGAGCTTGCACCCAGGGCCTCTCAATCTTGCTTGTTTTCCCTGCCTCCTCCCAAGGCTGGTGGCTCTCCCACTTGAACCACAGCTCCACTTCCAGCTTTTGGGTGCTTTATTGGAGATGAGTCTTACTGACTCTTTTGTTATGCGTCCTGACCTTAGATCTCAGCCTCCTGAATAGCTAGGACTACTGGTGTGAGCCACTGATGCTCAGCGATGCATTCAGCCTCGAAACTCAAAGGAAGAGCGGAGGGAGGATACAGGACCCAAGCTGTGCATGATACTCACACACCAGAAAATATGATTGAAAGTTGCCTGGTGAATTACCCAGGGCTCTGGACCTGTCCACAGTAGGTCCAGAAACTCTTAGGGACGGGGTAAGGTAGATGCTGGACTTGCTACAAGAACACCACTTATCACTTAGACAATCACTGAGCACAAGAAGCCCCAAACACTTCACGCTGAAAAATAATTTTCTAGTGTGATATGAATTGTTTTGAAAGATCACTGCCTTTTTAGCCACTTTGGTATTTTATAAACCAGATAGGAAGAGGTGTGTTTCAATCAAGTCCTGTCTGATCTAAATTGGTAAAAGGAAAAGCTACATGAAAAAAATATATATAATTTGTCAATCTTCAGTCTCAGACTTTAATTAAAAGAACATCCTATTGCTAGAACTGAACCTCTCCTCTCATGTACGTTGCTGCACATTAGATTAAATTTTTACCAGTTGTATCAGAACATTTACTAAGAAGATATGCTCAGAACCTATGTGTGCCACGGTGCAATGAATTCTCAAGAAAATCCTGTGAAATGAGTAATCTCATTCACTGTAATCAGTGCAGGAAGAAATGCTCCAAGAACCTCACAGCTTGCCTAGTGTCATTAATGCGACAATAGCTACCATTTATGAATCGAACCCCCACTAGGAACCTTGTTCTTTGTCAATCATTTCATCAATACTTTCCCACGTCATCTTTAGCATATCCCAGACAGACTGGCTTCACTTCCCATTTTCTAAATGAGGGTGATGTGATTTTTTTTCTGTGGACTGTCCCACACCCATCAAGTCTGTAAGCTAAGATTGTCATCTTAAACCCAACCCGACAGTTGAAGGAGTCAACAATTAGCTACTGGAGCCACTGGTAGACCTGATATTAAAAAGACAAGGGTTCCTGGTGCCGGCGGCTCATGCCTGTAATCCTAGCTCCTCAGGAGGCTGAGATCTGAGCATTGTGGTTCAAAGCCAACCTGGGCAGCAAAGTCCATGAGACTCTTACCTCCAACAAACCACCAGAAAACCAGAAATCGCTCTGTGGCTCAAGTGGTAGAGCACTAGCCTTGAGCTGAAGAGCTGAGGGACCAGAGTTCAACCCTCATGACAGACCAAAAAAAAAGACAAGGGTGCACTTTCACGCATGGCTCTGTCTCTTCCGTGTCCCACCTGGTTTCTAACAATTGGATCTTTGCGAGCGAGCCATGCAATTGTGTCTTCTGGAGTTGGAAAGGATAAATCACCATTGCTGAGCTCTCTGGGAAACACAGCTGTTTTCTGAACGAGCATAGCTCTATTATGTCCTGAAAGATCATGGCTCACCGAAGACATTCTTGACGCTCGCGTCATTCTTGATGCTCAAGTCCATACCTGAAACCATCCCACTGCCCAGCAATCTTAGAGTAAATGCCGAAGGGAACAACCATTGGAAAGTCACCTATACGTTGTGCTCTAAGATAGAGGAACAACCCCTCTGTCCAGGCATCTTTTATAGAGCAGCGGACTTACACATTCCCAGAATAGGA
Organism: Dipodomys spectabilis; assembly: GCF_019054845.1. Taxonomy (NCBI): domain Eukaryota; kingdom Metazoa; phylum Chordata; class Mammalia; order Rodentia; family Heteromyidae; genus Dipodomys; species Dipodomys spectabilis. The sequence continues at coordinate 5,229,814 of NW_024870804.1, forward strand.
AGAAACCTCAGGGATCATCCAACCTGTTCCTACCTTCTGCACAGCAGAATCCGTCTATGTTACATCTCTAACTAAAGATCAAAAGCACCTGCTCTGATACTGCCCCAAGTTCCTGGCTATAGGGGGCAGAATCCTGCCACTTCCTTGAAATGACTACAAGTGTGGCCACATTTCTACCCTCTGGGTCCACACAAGAAGCTTCTTTCTTTTATTCATTTAGTCAACAGTCTTTGTTTGTAGCCTTGTTATATGTGTCAGGGTGGGCATAATGGGAGGGAAAATGGTGTGGCTAACTGAAAAAGGTATGTCTAGAAGTCTTACGGCATCTGGAAGAGCTTTGCCTTGTTGAACAATTAGGAAAAGCTGATATAAGTCCAGATAAAAGGCAGTTCTGAAGAGATGCATGAGACAGGCTGAAATGAATCATCTTGTGTCTATAGCAGTCTTGTATTCAGAATGGTGGGGGACATGTTCAGAGGGAGCAGGGGCCCATTTGAAGGGTCTGCCTCTGGCCATATCAGGAGGAAGTTCATCATAAAATTAGTACTGAGCCAGATGTGAAGAGCTACACAGGAAGTGAAAGCAAGGAGGATCATGAGTTTGAGGACCTCTGAGCAAAAGTCGGGGGAACACTATCACAAAAACAAAATAAAAGCTGGGTACCGGTGGCTCACACTTGTAAACCTAGCTGCGATCTAAGGATCATAGTTTAAAGCTAGTCTGGACAGAAAAATCCAAGACAGTCTTATCTTCAATTAACCTGGAAAAGATTGGAGGTGAGGGAGCATTACCTTAAATGGTAGTGCTTCAGCCTTGAGTGCAAACAGCTCAGGGGTAGTGCCCAGACCTGAGTTCAAGCACTAGTATCTCAACAAATAAACAAATTAAAAGAAAGGACCAGGGACATAGATCAGGTGGTAGAGTATTTGGTTAACAAGTACAAGGTCCTATGTTCAATCCCCAGTATTATAAAAATAAAATGAAATAAAAATAAATAAATATAAAAAGCAACAAAAATTAATTCTAATCAATCAAATGAAATAAAAAAATCAGTGAATCAAATCTGCTATGAGTTGTAGAATGAAGATATACATAAATACTGTAAGAAAGTACCTCTTCCTTATAAAAATGTCATTAGCAAATATAAATAAATTTGGAAACTTATTAATGAAAGATAAAATTAGTGAGTTTCCAGGCTCATGCCCATAATTCTAGCTATTCAGGTGGCTGAGACCTGAGGATCAAGGTTCAAAGCCAGCCAAGACAGACAACTGACCAGTGCAAAGGCTCAAGTGGTAAAGCACCAGCCATGAACAGCAAAAGATGAGCACAAGGTCCAACGCTTAAGCACCACTACCAGCACACACACAAAACAGTAATGGGTAAAAGTTTTATACGGAATGAGATATTTATTTATCTTTCCCCAAAATACCCACAACAAAAGGTAAAGTAGAATCTTTGTGGTGGAGAAGATTGGTAACACTTCTTTAACCAGCTGACCAAAATTAGCATCGCAAACACTGAGCAACCTGACATCCAGGGCCCCTTGATTATACAGCAAGAAGAGCATGATATCATCTCTGTGGAGCGCTTGCCAAAATTACTAGACAAATCCAGCCATAAAGACAGGTGAGGCAAATACAAATTATAGGACATTCTGCAACATAACTGGCCTGTGTTCCTCAAAAAAAAAAAATGTCAAGGTCAGAAAGGACAAAGAAAGAAATGGAACCGTTCTTGATTACAAGTGATGAACATAAACGTGACAACTGAATGCCATGGCTGGTTCTAAGCTGTATCCCGGGATGAGAAATGAAAATAGCTAAAAGGGTGTTTGGGAGAACACTGACAATTTCTTAATATATCCCGTGGATTACATAACAGTATCAAATCACTACTCAAATTCCTGATTTGACTAATTGTCTATGTAAGAGAATGACCTTGTGCTTAGTTCTACATACTGATCAGGTACATTGTAAGTCAGGGGGAAAAGGTAAATCTGGCTGGGTGCTGGTGACTCACACCTATAATCCCAGACACTCAGGAGGCCGAGATCTGAGGATCAAGGTTCAAAGCCAGCCCTAGGAAGGAAAGTCCTTGACACTCTTATCTCCAACAAACCACTCAGAAAACCAGAAATGGTGCTGTGACTCAAGCAGTAGAGTGCTAGCCTGGAGCTGAAGAGCTGAGGGACAGCGCCCAGGCCCAGAGTTCAAATCCCACGACTGACAAAAAAAAAAAAAATCCTTCCTCAGCATCTTCTAGATTTGGGGCAGGACAATTAGAAAATCTGCAAAGGTGTTAACCTGGGCACGTGGCGTGGAAACTGAGCTATGGAGGGATTCAGGAAGTTGAAGAGGAAATAAGCTAAGCAGGATATTGTGACTAACTGAATGTAGGGGAAGAAGAGAAGAGCCTGCTCTGAGTGGGAGCCGGTGTCTGGCAACTCTGATTGGAAATAACAGACCTAGAAGATTCTTCTGGACCGGCAATAATTTGGATCTGCCTGTCCTAGAGAGGGCGTATGAGTTGCTTTTGCAGAACTGTGACCAGAATATCCCTGAGGACCCCCTTAAGGGAACAAGGATTTTGTTTTGGTTTGTAGTCGCATATGGTTTCATCCACGGTTGCTTGGCTCCATGCATTTGGGCGGAGCATCATGGTAGTGACGGATACAATGGCAGAAGAGACTGTTCACCTCATGGTGGATAGAAAGCAGAGAACAAGAAGGTACTGGGGCTCCCCAAAGACATGTCTTCAGTCACCTGTTTTCTGTGATTAAGCCTCACCCTTGAAAGTTTCCAACATTTCCCCAAATAGCACCACCAGTGAAGGAGCAAATATTTCCCACCTGAGTCTGTGAGGCTCACTGAATATTCAAACTATCACACCATTTACCCACACCTGAACATATACTACTGCTCTCTCTATGCTGTGTGAACTTAGAGGCCAAACATCTTCGCTTATATTCCTTCTTAGCCAAACTAGCTACTGAGACTTCCTGATGATTGTTACCTCGTCTCTAATTAATCCTTTAGCTTCACAGCCTCTTCTAAATTTCCATGGTCACTATTTTTTGGTCAATATCGTCATATTCTCCCTCCCAGGCTTTCTAACTCCCTAGTGTCTGAAACTTTGTCTCTCCCCCTGCCCCATATCCATCTGATTAAATGGATCACATAATCTGATTAAAATGGAAGTACAGCCATGAATGTTTCTCTTACCTCCAGGTCCCCAATTCTAATAGAATTGGATCCAAACATCCTTCATCTTGACTTCAAGCCCCTGACTGAATTACCCTTGTTCTCTGCTGGTATCTCCTGTTCCTTCTCTTCACCATGACTGTAGAACACAACGTATTTTTTTTTTTTTTTGTCGGTCATGGGGCTTGAACTCTGGGCCTGGGCGCTGTCCCTCAGCTCTTCAGCTCAAGGCAAGCCCTCTACCAGTTGAGCCTCAGCACCACTTCCGGTTTTCTGGTGGTTTTGTGGACTTTCATGCCTGGCCTGGCTTTGAACCGCAATCCTCAGCTCCTGAGTAGCTAGGATTACAGGCGTGAGCCACCGGTGCCTGGCTTGAACACTGAGTTTGAATCCAACCTCTGATATGAAATCAATGTGCCCTTCATACAAGTGGAGGTGGGGTTTGAACACAGGGTCTCTTATTCTCTTTGGCATACTACCACTTGAGTCATACCAAGTGGCTCCAGTTCTAGCTTTTTGCCATTTAATTGGAGATAAGACTGTCTCAGATTTGGCTGCTTGGGTTGGCTTTGGATCTCAATCCTCAGCTCTCAGCCTCCTAAGTATCTAGGATTATAGATTATAGGTATGAGCTACCAGTGCCTGACCTACAAGTTTGTGTGTTTGTTGATTGGAGAAATCTGAAACTTCATTTAGAAAGGCATCCATTGTCCTGGCTGTAACGTTGTGGTGAGAATTCATTGAGATGATGTTGGTGAAGTACCTGGCCCAACATTTGACACCTGTCACTTCTCCCATCCGGAGATGATGGAGCTTCTTTGTGCTTCCAGTACATGGACCCATCAATCTTATTTGCTCCTTGGAGCCTTTGCAATCATCTCTGTCCAATGGATTCAATTCATCCTTAAAGGCTTGAATCAAATATTATCTTTGGGAAATGCTATGATTTGAATATAATTTGAATATGATCAGAATATGATTTATGTCCTCCCAGGGTTCTCCCATTAGCAGCCTGGTCCTCTGTATATTGACACTGTAATTTGGGATTTTTTTTTTTTTGGTCGGTCGTGGGGCTGGAACTCTGGGCCTGGGCGCTGTCCCTCAGGTTTTCAGCTCCAGGCTAGCGCTCTACCACTTGAGCCACAGCACCACTTCCAGTTTTCTGAGTGGTCTGTTGGTGATAAGAGTCTCATGGACTTTACTATCCAGCTGGCTTTGAACCTTGATTCTCAGATCTCAGCCTCCTGAGCAGCCAGGATTACAGGCATGAGCCACCCACACCTGCCTCATAAATTGGAATCTTTAAGAGGTGAGACCTCTTAGGTCAACTGAGAACACTTCCCTTGGAAGGGATTGTGAGATCCCAGTCTCTTTCTCTCTCTCCCTGATTTCCTGCTTGGCAATACGATCTTCCTCGTGCCCTTGCTCCTACCTTCACTAGCCACCATAAGGTGACACAGACCAGAGGGACCCTTTTTATGCCATGTTTGGACTTTTAACCCCCTAAACTGGGACCTACCTAACCTCTTTGGTTTATAACATTAGTCTGCTTTGTGTATTTCATGGTGGCAGTAAAAGGTAGAGCATACCATTTAAGAGTCCTTTTAAGAATCCTTTTAAGAATTCCTAGGTACTGTGTAGCTGTCCTAAAGGGTGGTACCACCACTGTCTTACTATGTCAGCAAACATTCGTTGGAAGTGTAATGGGCTGACACTAAATGGCCAGTGGAGGGAGTTTATTGTCTCCGTAGAGCAGATATCACAGCATCTGGGCTTCAGGCTCATTTTGTCCATGGATTAAAAATTATATGTTTACAGCTGGTAGAGTAGGTTTATTTAAAACTGCCAGGAGGGGTCTGCAGTGTTTCACTTGGGGCCTGTTAGATGTCAATTCTCTTTCTTCCTCTTCCTAAGGGTGTGATCCTAGTCCAACTGGTCAAGGCTTGGACATGTGCTATGGGGAGTCTTGTGATTGGTTTCTCAACACAGAAACCACCCAATCAATGGCTAAATCTCCCATCTCTTCAGCACAAGTAGAGAAGGGCTCTTGACTGGATGGAGGGTAAGAGAACACGAGGTGGCCATGGCTTCAATGGGCTCATGTGTTCAGGAGCTCACAGGGCCCAGTGGGTAGTTCTTGCTGAGCCATTCCTCTCTGCCATATTGGAGCCAGTCTTGGCCGCCATCTTCTCTCCCTAACTACTTATCCAGGAAGCCCTACCTTCCTCTCACATGTTGTACTATTGAAGGGACAGACTTACAAGAGGAAGAAGCAGGTGAGTAATCTAGGTAATTAGGGAGTATTTTCAAATGGGGAGCTCAACATATAAGGATGTGAAAGAGATAACCTAGAACAGAGCCTCTAGAGGATTGAGGTAGCCAGGTGAGGATTCCTTGAGTTTCTAAATAAGCTGAAATCTACATGAGAAGAAGAACCCATGGGAGAGCACGAAGAAGATTCCAGGCAGATACAATGGGCTTGAAATTGAACTGGTTTGTACTGACCTGAGGATCCAGTGCAAATGGAGAAGACTGAATAAGGAATAGACAGGAAGAGGATGAGTTGGGTAAGGAGTCAGGAGCTTGATTCTCCACAGCCTGGGAGCACGATTACTTTCTAGATGCACCATGCCTAATGACTCAAATGTTCCACCTCTTAATGATAAAAATGATAAAACCCTTCTGGGACAGGTGGAGAGAGGTTCTGTTCCTGAGATAGGAAAGCTAATGAGGGTTATTTTCTCTAAACACAGTGGTTACCCTGAAGACCAGTAATGAAATGACCACTAAGGAAAGAAATGCTCAGTTAGAGTGTCTCAAGCTCTCTGTTTTTGTCTGTGGAGAAATGGGGAAGCTCTTTCCCTGACATGCTGTCACTGCATGATCTGCCCAAATGCATGGAGCCAAGGAACCACAGCCTGAACTCTCTGGAACTGGGTACCCAATATAAATCTTACTCCCTTAGGAAACTGATACCAGAAAGTTGTTCTGGCCAAATAAACCCAGCCATGTGGCCCTGAAGTCATTGGATCTGATGAAAGACTACGGGAGAGTTTAGACGTGCAAGCTACACACACCTTTTTTTTGCTCTACACTCATCTTTTTTCTGTATTTTTTATTTTTTGAAACTTCTAGACTACTTGAGATTTTATTTGTCAGTCAAAAGCTTAATAGTTGAGAGCAGCGATGGACAATTCAACATCTATTATTTACTTCAGACTCATTAGAGTTTCATATAAACAAGTTCCATTTTCTGCTTCTTTCCCTTTTGAAATTATCTTTAAGTAGTTGTACAAAGGAGTTTTCATTTAACAAAGCAGTTGATGATTGCCGCGCATCTTGACTCATCTCACCCCTTTCAATATTCCCATCCATCTCTTCCCTATTCAACCCTTCCCTCATTTTTCTTAATTTTATAGACTATGCATTGGAACTCTTGACTGCATTCTCTCCTTCTTTTCTTCTTCACTGTGCTCATCTTCTTGGGTTCTGGTGTGATCTCTGAGACCAGAACAAAAATGGTGTTGGGGGCACTAAAAGCCAGAATCGTGAGATTTCAGACGAGAACAAGAGCTCTATTGGAAATCAGACTAGAGGCTATTCACGTTATAGTCTGGCAAAGTATTTGTCATCACTTTGTCTTGTCCTGAGATGTTGAGTGGGGCTGGATTCAACAGTAATGGACTAATCATAAATCTGGCAAATCAAAGTTCAAGGCATCATCACAGCCTTCAAGCTGTGGCATGGTTATAGCTGGCTGTTTCCAGCGAGGATTTGCAGTGAGAATTGGGAAAAAAAGTGAAGCAGAAAGATTTTGGTTTTGGAGGGGGGTGGGAAATAAAGTACAGGTTGGCTAAAAGAGAGTAAGTTGGAAGGTGTGGACAAGAAGTAAGGTGTGTGGTTGTGCAGAAGAGTAGAACCTATTCGAGAGAACCCAAGGACTTTGCATTGGGATGGTGGGAAAGAGGACCTGCAGGCAGCTCAGAAATTGGCAGGCACCACAGTGAAAAATTGTAAACTCATTTGAAAGCCTTTCCCTTGAGAAGTGAGAGCTACCGCTGCTCCCTGCTTGCAGAAGGCTAGCTAGGGAAGTGTTTTCCTGAGCTCATGCCAAGATTCTCAGAGGCCACGGCAGCCATGGGTCTAAGAGGGCCTGGCTGGTGCTCAAGCCGTTAGTGGCATCCAAGTGATGTTGTTTATTCATTCATGAAGAATTCAAGAATAGTGGGCTCATAGAGGCTTCCATCACGATTTCACACTTCTGTGAGATCATGATCCTTGCAGGCAGCCCCAAGAAAGGTCCAATTGTCAAGCCTGGTAATGGAACCAAAGTTGCAGTAGAGACCTCAGGATGGGGAAGACCTCAGAAATTGGGAATATCAGCTGAGAAGAGCCAGAGGCGGCAAATAAATCCAGCCCAAGAGCTAGGGCACATGGTCTCCAGCAGCAAAGACCTAAGAGTGAGCTAACTCTTGTGGAATTCTCACAGCCCCACAGCCATGGCTGGAAGACATGCAGTGACAGCTTTAACAATTTTGCTGTTGAGGTTTGATCTTACTTCTTTCTTTCTTTTTTTTTTTTATTAAGTTTTTTATTGTGAAAATACTGTATAGAGGAGTTACAATCACATGAGCAAAGTAATGAGTACATTTCTTATCAAACATTGTTGCCTCCTCCCTTGTTTTTCCCCTACCATCCCTTCCCTCCCAGCTCCACAACTACATTCCTCCCCCCGCCACCTAAATTGTAAAGTTCATTTTTTTGACATAGCGACTTGTACATCTCATTGTTGCAATGGGTTAACCTGTATCCCTATTTAAGCAATTTGTTTTTTCCCGTCCGCTCCCCAAATTAAACCAACATCAAATACATTGAAAACAGGGGTTATACCATGGGGGGGGGGAGGGACATATAAAGCAACAAAAAAAATCAAGTGGTACCTTATAAATACGTTAGAAACAATAGCAAGAAAGATAAAAGCCACTTGTGTTCTTATCTTGGAGTTCATTTCGCTTAACATTATCTTATCTGACCTAGCTATTGCAAATAAGGGAAACCATGGGACCTATGTTTCTTTACATCTGGCTTACTTCACTTAATATAATTTTTTCCAAGTCTTTCCGTTTCCTAACAAATGGGGAAATGTCATTCTTTCTGATGGAGGCATAGAATTCCATTGTGTATATATACCACATTTTCTTGATCCGTTCATCTACTGAGGGGCATCTGGGTTGCTTCCATATCTTAGCTATGGTAAATAATGCTGCAATATAACATAGTCGTGCTGGTAGCTTTAGTATGGTCTTGTTTGTGATCATTCAGGTAAATGTCCAAAAGTGGGATTGCTGGGTCATAGGGGAGCTCTATGTGGAGTCTTTTGAGAAACCTCCATACTACTTTCCAAAGTGGTTGAACAAGTTTACACTCCCACCAACAATGCAGTAGGGTTCCCTTCTGTCCACATCCCCTCCAGCATCTGTTGTTATTAGAGTTCTTGATTATAGCCATTCTAACTGGGGTGAGATGGAATCTCAATGTTGTTTTGATTTGCATTTTTTTATGACTAGGGAGGTTGAGCATTTCTTCATGTGTCTATTGGTCATTCTTATTTCTTCTTCAGAGAAGTTTCTCTTTAAGTCTTTAGCCCACTTATTATTAGGCTGTGGTTTCTTTGAGGATTTGTTGTTGGGAGATGTAATTTTTTGAGTTCCAGGTATATTTTAGATATGAGACCCTTGTCCATTGTATGGCTAGTGAAGATCTTCTCCCAATCTGTGAGCTTTCTATTGATCTTGCTAGCTATGTCCTTTGCCATGCAGAAGCTCTGCAATTTCATGTAATCCCATTTGTCCAACCTTTCTTTGATTTGTTGTGTTTCTGGGTTGTTATTAGGAAAATTTCGGCCTGTGCCAAGGAGACCTAGGGTTTCTCCTATTCTGTCCTGTAATATTTTCAGGGAGTCTGCTTTGACTCCGAGGTCTTTGATCCAATAGGAGTTGATTCTGGTGCAGGGTGATATATAAGGATCTAGCTTTAGTTTTCTACAAGTGATCAACCAATTTTGCCAGCACCATTTACTGAAGAGGCTGTCTTTCTTCCATTCTATTTTTTTTTAGCTCTCTGTGGAAGATTATCCACCCCTTCTTTCTGTGCTACAAATCTCCCTTTGGAGATGAGAAAGCATTCTCTGTGCAATTGTAATTTGATCCTATGAAACTTCCCTTTTGATCTGATAGGGGCTCATAGGTAAGCGTTGGCTTCAAGTCTCTGAAGAGACTTTGAATGCAGGATTTTGAACCCTGTTGGAACTGCTCAGATGTTGGTGACTTTGGGGGTGGATTAAGTGCACATTACATACTGAGATGAGCAAGAGTCTTGCACTACCCCACCCATACCCTCTAAAATACAAATCCCATAGCAATTACTTTGGGGGGGGGGGGTCTTTATGTTGTCCCTCAGCTATAGCTACAAAGTGGAAATGAGCTGGGGTAAATGAAAATTAGGAGAAAATAAACGAAGAGTTGAGACTCTTGAGTCCTAGCTTGCCTTCACTGGCTAGTGACTTCAGGTCTTCTTCTTTAAGAACAGGGTATGGTCCAGGACCTGGTGGCTCACACCTGTACTTCTATAACTCAGAAGGCTGAGATCTGAGGATCACAGCTCAAACTAGCCCAGGGAAGGAAAATCCATGAGACTCTCATTTTTAGTGAACCATCAGAAAACCAGAAGTCGAGCTGTGGCTCAAAGGGGTAGAATGTTAGCTTTGAGTAAAAGAGCTCAAGGACAGTGCTCAGGCCCTGAGTTCCAGCCCCACAACTGACGAAAACCAAGCAACAGCCATGTGTGCTTTATGTCAGCTGTTGATTTCCCTCGTGTGCTATTCACTAAGTCATTCATCCAGTGTTTATGGGTAATGCATAACAAGTTACCTTGCTGCTGACTAGACATAGAAGATGCATACAGTCCAGTCTTTCTGGACTGTGTAGTTGTACAAGATACATGGACAATGTTTGGAGTCAAATTCAGAGTCTCGGGCATGCTGGGTAAGCACTGTACCATCACCCCACACCCCGCCCCTAAAGGGGTGCTTTTTACAAGCAACTGCTATGTGATAGACCACTAGTAGAAGCATAATCAACGCATGAGCATCTCATCTCTAAGAGCTCAGCTGAACTAGAAAAGACCATTTTCATGTAGAGTTGGTTTGGTTCATTCACAGGAGAATAATATTCCAATCTTTCAGGAGCAGGCTGAGATTTAAGAGACAGTATGGTAGCATAAAGGAAGTGAAAGAATTTCAGTGTGGCTAGGGGAAGGGACAGTGGCAGAACCCAAGGCTGAGGACACAAAGAAGAGATGGGTCATCCAGGATGTTTGTACGCTCTATTAGGGTCCAGCAGTGTGCAAGTCCCCAGTAATCATTAATCTAATCCTCCTCCAGGCCATCTGAATTTACTTATATCCAAAGCATCAGAGATGCAAGCTCACACCCATTACTAGAACTCGGTGTCTTTCACACCCTCTCTTTCCTCCCAAATGTCTTTGGCAGTGGCTGTGTCTGGGCTCCATCCAGCTCTCCTGGCAGAAGATGGAAACACACTCACATCTTCCAGCCTGGGCTCAGAACAGGCCTTCTTTCCTTCAGAGAGAATTGTTGCTGGAGACATCTAATTTTACAGATCATGGTTTTGGAGAGGGAAAAAAAATGTCACCCCAGAAATGAGTGGGAAATTACTCACTTCTGCAGAGACGGAAATGTCAAAGCAGATTGATCCAAACCCCACTGGATTCCTGGGCAGCTCATGCAGAGACCCAGGAAGCCCAGAACCTTCTTTTCCCCAGCCTCTCTCGAAGCTATGGAGAGCTGGAAGTTGGAAAGCACTCACTCACCACTGGGACCTCAAAATCATTTCTCAATCCACTTCCTCTGTCTTCCACTTCCTCAAAACCCTGGGTTAATTTTCACATCCTCTACCTTAATATTACCTCTCCCAATGCATTTCCTGAGCCCAGGGAAGGGTGGCTAAGGTGACACTATTCTCTATTTTCAGATACTATTTCTATACAACTTTTTCAGAATACTGATGATGCTGTCTTTGAATTACTGTTTCCTATTTGTTTTAGTTACTTTCCTACCAAACCTGAGAGATTCATGACTACAAGGTAAATATGATCTTATTCTCCCAATACCTAGTTTGGCATCTGGCTCATAGATAATGCTTAGTGATTTGTTTTACTTGAGGAATGGGTGGATTAATAAATGAATGCATGGATTCTTGAGGCTTGACGACTTCCCATTGTTAAAAGTGTCTGTCTTAGTGAAAAGTCTCCTTAAAACACATATTGAGATATGTATTTGAAAAAGGCGTATTTAGACTGTGTTGGTCAACGTTCTGTTACTGTGATTAAAAACAAAACACCTACCTGAGCTGATTGACCAGTCTAAAAGGAGGAAAGGTTTATGTTGGTGCACGGTTTCAGAAGTTGAAGTCTGTGGTCTCTGACATCTGTTGTTGTGGGGGAGACTGTAGGGAGATACCACATCATGCTAATGAGCAGAGGCAGAGTAAAGCTGCCCAGCTCATGATGGCTGGGAAGGAAAAAAGAGATGGGCGTGGCCAGGGTTTCCACATCCCCTCCAAGGACACGCCCCCAGGGATGTCACTTCCTTCCTCGGGGTCCCAGCTTTTAAAGATCCCCCACTACCTCCCAATAGTGATGTAAGTTGATGACCCAGGCTTTGAGTACTTCAGTCTTTCGGGAAACAGTGAAGGTTTAAAGTCATCATATTTGCCTTCCACACTTCTCAACGTACTGGGTTCTCAAAAATCACTCAGATACCACTCAGTATGGTATCTGCTATCTCATAATGTTTGTCATTTAAATCTCATCCTCCTGGCCCCTCTCACAGAGGTAAGAGTTTTCATTCCCATTTTACAGTAGGAAAGGGGGAAGAGAGTTTCAGTACACCAAGGGAAGAAGAAGACTGAAGCCCAGTTCTCTCATCTGGCAGGTGGAAGAGTCAGGGTACAAACTTGGAGAATTAAGCCCAAGTTTCTGGTTTGTTCTGTCCACAGAATTTCCTAGAGTGGTATATTTGTGCTTCTGTAGATAGATGAGCTGATTTTGTGATGATAATTTACACGGCAATAATTATGTGTTTATTTCAACACACTTTAGAAAAATTCATGTAACCAATCTGTCAAACCTGTGATTCATGGATCTGGGAATTAGTGGGGGACACAGAGAGGTAGGATTGGAAGGGTGGATAAAGGTTTGTTGAGATGTAGAAAAAAAAACGTAAGTAGCCGGGTGCCAGTGGCTCACGCCTATAATCCTAGCTACTCAGGAGGCTGAGATCTGAGAATTGAGGTCCAAAGCCAGCCCAGGCAGGAAAGTCCATGAGACTCTTATCTCCAATTAATCACCAAAAAACTGGAAGTAGTGTTGCGGCTCAAGTGGTAGAGCACTAGCCTTGAGCTAAGAGCTGAGGGACAGCACCCAGGCCCAGAGTTCAGACCCCACGACTGACAAATATAATATAATATAATATAATATAATATAATATAATATAATATAATATAGTTGAGTTTAGAGACTAACAGGATGGTTCTAGCACTTTTTTTTCTCTTTACTTTTTTTTCAGTATTGAGGATTTAAACTTGGGGCCTACAGGCAGTCACTCTACCACGGTAATCATGTCCCTAGTCCTTCTTGCTTTGGTTATTTTTGAGATAAAACTAGACCCAGTGGTCCTGAGGCACAATCCTCCTATGTACAATTCCCATTAGCTGTGATGACAGCTTTTTGTTGGCTGAAATTTTGGAGGGGGGTGGGGTCTCACAGTTATTGCCCACGTGGCCTTGAACTGTGATCCTCTCCCTCTGCCCCCCTTAAAAAAGTTTTCCTAGATGGTTTAAGCATGTAGGAAGGACGTTGGATGATTCTAGGACTGTCCAAATAAAAAACAACCCAGAGGAAAATGTTCACGTTACTCAAGTGCTTTCTCCTCTAACATTTGTATTGATACCCCCTGACTGGGTTTAGTCTGCCTACTTACTGCCCTGCAGCTAAATGGGATGAGGGGAAAAAAAAAGAAAGAACAATTCTCATGGCTGGAGGCCAAGGCAGACTCTGCCTTGGAACTCGGAGGGATTCCCCAAAGCAGAAACTTCCTTTGGGAGGGGGCGTGGACAAGAGCGGTAGTGGTGACCATAGAGACAGTTGTATTGGCAGCTGAGGGGTAGCAGTAACCATCACCATAGCAACAGCACAAGTAGGACAACAGCTAATACTTACAGAGCACCTACTGTCTTACACAGAGCCATTTTTGTGCATGTGACAGCACTAGGCTTGAACTCAGAGCCTGGGCACTATCCCTTAGCTTTTTTTTTTCCTTCAGGCTGATGCCCTATTACTTAAGCCACAGGGCCACTTCTGTCTTTTTGGTGGCTAATTGGAGATAAGGGTCTCAGAGACTTCCCTGCCTGGGCTGGCTAGGAACTATGATCTTCAGATCTCAGCCTCCTGAGGAGCTAGGATTACAGGCATGAGTCACCAGCACCCAGCTTCCATGTAGCAATGTGTGTGTCTTCTCTATAGTTCCAGAGTAAGACTTCATTCTTATAGTACCTCCATCGCCTAGACCAGTGCCTGGGTAACATGGAGTACGTGCAGCATGTATTTTTGAAAGAATGGACAATTCACCGAGCTGGGTTTGATTGAGATCCCTGCTTTTACAGATGAGAGACCCAAGGCTCAAGAGAGTTTAAGTAGCTTGTCTTTGAGTGAAGACTGTAAGGAAGACCCAGAACATCCGTGGCTGCATGTCATGTGCTTCATCAACAAGTGGACACTGGGAAATACCTTCTGCCCTGAGCTGCAATCAGAGATTTCCATCCTGATTGGTGAAAACAAAATCAAAGATTTGCCTATTTCAATGGTCCAAGCTAGAAGGCTGTGTTTATAAAGTCCAGATTAGAAAGAGCCTGAGCTAGAAGGAAGTAGAGCTGGGAGTGGAAGCAGTTCCCTCTGCTGGCTCAGTCATAATTTATCCACTGTTACCTTGGCTGTGGCTAGGCATTAGTGGAATGAAAATAGCATACACCTCATTTCTGGCAGCACCTCCTGACCCATTTAACAGGAAAAGAATCAACTCACTTTTTTCCAGAGGCTCAGGGTATATTAGACAGTACACTAGCCAGTATTGAAACGGTGCTTTGTGACATAAAAATGCTTTCATTTCTACAATTCCACTTAACTCTCTGAAGAAGTGAGTGGCTATTGCCTTGTCTCCATTGGCTAGATGAGCAAACACTTGATTCCGTGAAGAAATGATAGGATCTTGGTTTCCTTAACTTCGGGAATTCTGATGCAAACTGCAGATGTTTCATTCAGGGCACATTGTTCGTGATAAGTCAGATGATTCTGTTTTCAGGGTCTCTTTTTTCCCATCTGTTAAGTAGATTTTCATCTGTGGTTTGCGGGGGGGGGGGGGGGGGGGGGGCAGGGTTCTTGATATTCTCCTGACCATGAGAATAGCACAAGATGCTCTCTCTCATGCTGACTAGAACTCACTTAGACATACATTCCAATCATTAGCTGGAAACAGGTGATCTAGAGCCTGCTTCCTACTCCAGCGCTGAATGGTCATTATAGAGTGTTGGAACTTCCAGTGTCCACTTGGAAAATGGACCTCTAGAGTCAGGGTCGCAACATGTGTGTCATGAGTGTTAGGTTTTTAAAAAGAGGTGGCCGAGTAAGAACTGCACCACGCACGTGGTATTCAGGTAAGGGGTAGGTTTATTCAGTAGACCTGCTGGGACCAGGCAAGGTTGGCACTCCACGCGGCTGGCAAAAGGAAAAAAAGGGCGGTCTGGCCGCGGTTTAGGCCTTATATAGGGTAGGGGGTGGGGAAGGGTGTGTCCAGGTAAAGGGAAGTGGGATCAGGTGGGAGAAAGGTGTGGCCACATCAGGTTAAGATGTGACCTCAGCGGATGCGGATGTGACCTCTTCCAGGTATCCCAGTTGCCTAGGTAACGCAGGTACTGGGTGAGGTCTGTTCGCCGTCCAGGAATGGACCTTACATTCCAGCCTTTTGATAATTATGAAAAAGGGCGAAGACTCTCTCTGGCTACTTCCTGCTGGCAAAGGGCGTCGTAGGGGTAAAAGGCTGGGATGTGGTCCATGCTGGGAGAAGGCAGCAGGCTGCAGCTGTCACTTGGGTGTTGAGTCCTTCGATGAAGTTTGGAGGAGGCAAGTCTCTTGGACGAAGTCTGGAGAAGTTTTATGAGGCATTGACGGAAACCTGAACAAATAGGAACTCTGACAATTTTTTTTTTTTTTTTTTTTTTTTTTTTTTTAAAACCTAGAATGGCTAGCCTTTGAGAGGGAACCTAGAGGGGGGTCCCCGGGACCCAGCCTGCGTCGCACTCTTCAGGGCACAAGCCAAAAAGTTGTAGAGTCAGTCTGGTGAGTGAAGGAGAGCTTACCAGGCAGAAGCGGCGTCCCGACTTCCCCCAGAGCCCTCTAGAGAGAAATGGCCAAGCCCCCAAAGCCAAGCGTCCTCGGCTTCAGAGGTGACCAGCCTTTCAGCTAAAGGCCGTAGGAGCTCTCTGGCGTGGCGCCACGTCTGGACAGAGACTGAGCAACAGAGAGCCGTAGAGTAGTTTCACTCACCAGAGTAGAGAAGTGGTGTGGACGTGGATGTGAAGGCCAGAAATGGTATCGGTGAAAAATCTCGCATAGTGTCAAGGCAGTTCAGTTCACAAAAAAGGGGTGGTTAGGAAATTAGCTGATGAAAAGAACACCATGCACTATTCAGGCAGGAAAAGAAGTTAATTTGACTGAACTGTTGCCCCCACCCAGCATGGTGGAGAAGCATGGCTGAAAAAGGAAAGGGGGGGGGGAGGAAGAGGGGTGACCTAGTAGAAGGTGACTGCTTCCAGGTCTGCCAGTTCCATGATGTCTGCAAGAAGCGAGTCTCTTAGATGAAGTCTGGAGGAAGTCTTCTCAGGCAGGGGGCTGAACAAAGATGAAAAGCAAATATATTACTGGAAAGAAAAGATTGGATGTCCATGGCTTGGAGGTGTCCTAAGGGATGAGATAGTGAGGTCTTTGGGGAGGAGAGCAGTTAGCTCAGTTTTACTCACCCGGATCTTCAGGGATGCGAGACAGCCTTACCTTGGTAGGCCCGAGGGGGGAACAGGTGTACCTGGAGGTCAGGGTTGGTATAGAAGGGGCAGGAACAGGAGCCCTTTTTATTCTTGACAGGTGAATCCACTGGGGCTGTCCATTGAGCTTGACTGCGGTGGGGGTTGTCAGCAGAACCTGGTGAGGGCCTGTCCACTTAGGGTGTAAACCAGATGGATTAAGGGTCTTGAGAAACACTTGATCACCAGGCAAAATTGGGGGAGTGGGAAAGGGGCCTTGATGAGGCTGAGGGAGACACTGGTCAGCATGTTGGCGCAGCATGTGCCTAAGAAAGGTTAGGACAGGAAGGTAGTCTATTAGTGGAGTCTTGGCATTGTCAGTAGGGAAATTACCTAGGAGAAAAGGTCTTCCATACATTAACTCAAAGGGGCTGAGGAAAGTAGGGCTGCGGGGAGAAACACGTAAGCGGGTGAGCGCCAGGGGTAACAGTTCTGGCCAGGATTTCTGGAGCTCTAGAGAAAGTTTAGTAAGTTGTGTTTTGAGGAGCGCATTAGCTCTTTCAACCTTTCCAGAAGACTGAGGTCTATAAGGAATGTGAAGATTCCACTGGATGTTTAGAGAGGATGCCACCTGTTGGGTCACTTTGGAGATGAAAGCAGGTCCATTGTCAGACTGAAGTGACCTGGGTAAGCCAAACCTAGGAATAATTTCTTTAATAAGGACAGAGGCAACAGTGTCAGCAGTCTCCAACGTTGTGGGATAGGCTTCAATCCATCCTGAAAAGGTATCAACCATAGTTAGAAGGTATTTCAGCCGCTTACATCTGGGCATGTGAGTGAAGTCTATCTGCCAGTCTTCCCCTGGGGTATGTCCCCGTGCTTGGTGTGTGGGGAATGCAGCTGGTCGGAGACCACCCTGTGAGGAGGTAAGAGAACATGTGGGGCAGGCTTGGGTAATAGCCTTTAGTCGAGTAGTTAGGCTAGGGCAATGGATTAAAGGTTTAAGAAGGTGGGAGAGAGGCTTGTATCCAATGTGCAGCGCCTGGTGAACCTGGGAAAGAAAGCTGTCTGCTTGTGCCTCGGGAAGAACAACTCGTCCTTCCAGGGACCACCATCCCTGTGCTTCCTGGGAGGCTCCCTGGTGCGTAAGTTCCTCGAGCTCCTGTGGGGTATAAGAGGGTTGAATTGAAGGCAATACCAGTAGCAAGGGAGCTGGAAGTTGTCCCTGGAGTTGTCTCTGGGCTGCTAGCTTTGCCTCCCGGTCTGCTTTTGAATTGCCGACTGTAATGGCATCCAATCCTGTCTGGTGTCCTCTGCAGTGGATGACCGCTACCTGCTGGGGAAGGGAAGCAGCTTCTAATAGTTTAAGAATAAGTGAGGCATTAGTAATGGGAGTCCCTTTGGTGGTCAGGAAGCCACGCTCCTTCCAGATTGCTGCATGAGAATGGAGAATATGATAGGCATATTTTGAGTCTGTATAAATATTAATCTTCCGACCCTTTGCTAGAATTAAGGCCCTAGTTAAAGCTATAAGTTCTGCCTTTTGTGAGGTAGTGCTAGGGGGCAGAGGGCTGCTTTCAAGAATGGTAGAGTTATTAACGATGGCATAGCCTGCAACTCGGCTTCCTGAAGAGGTAGATATGGAACTGCCATCGATGTACCAGGTGTCTTCTGGGTCAGGAAGAGGAGTTTCCGAGATACCTGTAAAATGGGGTGTGAATTCCTCCAAGGTCTCTGTACAGGAATGGGAAAGAGGGTTAGAATTGGATGGAAGCAAGGTAGCTGGATTGAGCGGGGAGCAGCTTTCCAGTGAAAAGTCAGGGTTTTGAATAAAAGTAACATGAAACAGCTGTAGGCGGGAAGGGGAAAGGGAAGACAGGGATTTATGAGACAAAAGGTCCTTTAGTCTGTGGGGAGAGCGAATGGTAGTGGGTTGGCCAAAAGTGAGTTTTGTGCTCTCCTGTGCTAAGGTGGCTGCTGCTGCCAAAGCTCGAAGACATGCTGGCCAGCCTTTTACCGTTGGGTCTAGCTGTTTTGAGAGGTAGGCCACAGGTCTAAAGGAGGGGCCTGACATTTGTCCAAGAACCCCAAGGCCAATTCCCCACTTCTCAGTGACATAGAGTATAAAGGGTTCCTTGAGGTTGGGTAGAGCCAGTGCTGGAGCCCGAAGAAGCGCTTGCTTCAGAACTTTAAATGGGGTGTCAATGGGCTTTGTGGGGTCTGGTGGCTCCAATAGGGAACCTTTGGATGCCTCATAAAGAGGTTTGGCCAATGTGGCAAAACCGGGTATCCAAATACGAAGGAAGCCTGCAAGTCCCAGGAAAGACAGAATGTCCTCCTTGGTCTGTGGGACAGAGAGAGACTCAATGTAGGCTTTTCTATCAAGAGTAATTCTTCTCTCTGTAGGAGTTATGGACAAACCCAAGTATGTTACCTCTGACTTCGCTATCTGGGCCTTTGAAGGAGAGACTCTATATCCTTTTGTCAACAGGAAGTTGAGGAGGTCAGCTGTATGTTGGCGAGCCAACTCAAAGGAAGGGCTGCAAAGCAAAAGATCATCCACATACTGGAGAACAATGCTAGGAGACACCTGAAGAGAGAGGAGATCCTTTGCTAAAGCCTGTCCAAAGAAATGGGGACTGTCTCGGAACCCTTGAGGGAGGACCGTCCAGGTCAGCTGTTGTGCCCTTGAAGTGTCTGGGTCCACCCAAGTAAAAGCAAAGAAATCTTGGCAGTCGGGATGCAGGGGGATTGTGAAGAATGCATCCTTGAGGTCCAGCACTGAGAAGTGGGTGGTACCAGGAGGTATCTGTGAAAGGAGGGTATATGGGTTAGGCACAACAGGATGAATGGGAAGGACTGCAGCATTAATAGTGCGCAGGTCCTGGACTAGGCGGTAGGTCCCATCAGGTTTAACTACTGGCAGGATAGGGGTGTTAAAGGGGGAGTTAGTGGGTCTGAGAAGTCCTTGTTTAATAAGGCGAAGGATGATGGGTTTTAAACCTTGCCTGTGCCTAAGGGAAATGGGGTATTGGGAAGTACCAGGAAAATGGGTAGGGTTTTTAAGTTTAATCAGGACAGGAGTATGGTGTCTAGCCATAGTAGGAGTGGAAGTATCCCAGATAAGAGGGTTGACAAGATCTGGAGGTAAAGGGAAAGGATCTAGTTGGGAAGTTACAGGTGGAGGTTCATCTAAAGATAAAAGTAGAACAGGTGTAGGCTGTTTGGGGATATGGAATGAAAGGGAGACTTGAAATTTAGAGAGCAAGTCCCTTCCTAGGAGTGGGGTAGGACAGTGAGGTAGGATTAGGAAGGAGTGTGAAAAGGGAAAGTCTTCTATTTTACATGATACTGGTCCTGTAGTTGGGGGACAGGTAGGTAGGCCATCTACACCCACCACCGAGATCTGGGAGGGAAAAGTCTTGCCTGTATATTGACATAGCACCGAGTAAGTCGCTCCCGTATCCAAGAGAAAAGATATTAACTTACCGGCTACATAGAAACACACCCTGGGCTCCGTCATTGTGATGGTCTGGTTGTTGGGAGCAGGTGGCCCTGGGCACCTTCATTCTGTAGCCAAGCAGAAAATCTCCGACCTGTCTGGCTCCGCCTGCCTGGGTGGGCGGGGTGGGGGAGGGGCTGGCCTACCTTGTGGAGGTGAGGAGGGGCAATCGACTCCCCAATGTCCTTGCTGCCCACACCTTGGGCAGGGTCCAGGTGGAGGTCGTGGTGAGGGACAGAATTTCGCCCAGTGGCCCTCTTGCCCACACTTGAAGCATGCTCCAGGTGGTGTATGTTGGGTGCCTCTCCTCAGAGGAGGCCGGATGGCAGCAGCCAGGATTTGATAGTTCTCCCTCTCACGGGCAGTCTTATCGGCAATCTCCTGTTCCTCTCGATTATTGAAAACTTTAAATGCCATACTCACCAGATCTCGTTGAGGGGTCTGAGGACCGTTCTCAGCCTTTTTTAACTTTTTCCTAATATCAGGGGCTGATTGGGCAATAAAATGCGTATTGAGAACCACCTTAGCCTCTGGTGACTCTGGGTCCAGCCTTGTATAGCGCTGGAGCGCTACTGTAAGGCGCTCAAGAAATTCTGCCGGGTTTTCATTGGGCCTTTGAGTAATGTGGTTTAATTTGTCATAATTAACAGGGAGATAGGCTGCCTTTTGAAGGCCAGCCACTAAGCAAGTTATCATCCTATTTCTGCTTTCCTGCCCAGGAGCATTATGTTGATAATTCCAATTGGGCTCTTCCCTAGGCACAGCTGTTGCTCCCACTGGAAAGTTAATATCTAGGCGGTGAGCTTCATCGGCATGTGCCTGGGCTGCAGTCCACACCCTTTCTTTTTCCTCAGCAGTAAGGGTAGAGGATAGTATTAGATATATGTCCTGCCAAGTAAGGTCATAGGTCTGAGCCAGGTTCTTAAACTGCTTAACATAATTATTAGAATCTTGGGCATAAGATCCCAGCCTCTTCTCAATCTGAGCAATATCAAACATTGAGAATGGCGCATGCACCCTAATTACACCTTCAGCCCCTGCCACCTCTCGCAAAGGGCACATGGGGTCTGGTGGAGGTTGTGTGCCACCAGTGCGAGACCGGGTGTGAGCTGCAGGGGGGGAAGAGAGAGAGGGTGAAGGAGAGGAGAGTGAAGAAGGTGGGGAAGGCACCAGATGCTCAGCAGGAAGAGGGGCAGAGTCAAAAAGAGGGTCAGCCACATCAGGCTCCGGATGGGGCCCTGCGCTATCAGAGCTGGGTTCTCCACGTGCCAGGAGGAGTGGAAAGGCCGGGCATGATTGGCATAGGGCAGGGTTGTCCCGGAGAGCAAAGAATGGCTGAATATGAATGACCTCAGACCATTTACCATTACGACGGCAAAAATCGTCTAAATCTCTGAGAATGACGTAGTCAAAAGTCCCGTCTTTGGGCCATCGAGAACGATTATCCAGTTGGTACTGTGGCCAAACTTGAGTGCAATAATAAATCAGTTGTTTCTTGTTGATGCAGTCAATAGACAAGACATCCAGGGAACGCAGGAGGCATTTCAATGGAGTTTCCTCCTTTGGGCGTGACTTACAACAACCCATTGGAAATGTAAAAGAGAAAAACGTAAGAGGAAAATTTAGTGAGTGAAGGAGGGCTTACTGAATGGAAGCGGTGTCCCAACTTACCACCGAGCCCTCTAGAGAGAAGTGACGAGCAACCAGAGTCAAGTAAAGGCCTAGTAGGTTCTCCGGCGTGGTATCTGGAAAGAGACTGAACGACAGAGAACCCTTAGAGAGTAGGTCACTCACCAAAATGTAGAAGTGTGGAGGAAGATGCAGAGGCCAGCAATAGAATTGATGCACTGTGTCCGCAGCAGATAGACGGGTTCATAAAAGGCCGTCAGAACTGTGGGTATTCCTCAGAGCAAAAAGGGGAAAACAAACAAAAAACGAAAAAAAAGAAAAGAAAAGGAAAAAAAACAGAGAGGAATCCAGCTATCCTGACTTTAAGCCCTTTATCCGAGTCACGGCACCATTTATGTTAGGTTTTTAAAAAGAGGTGGCCGAGTAAGAACTGCACCACGCACGTGGTATTCAGGTAAGGGGTAGGTTTATTCAGTAGACCTGCTGGGACCAGGCAAGGTTGGCACTCCACGCGGCTGGCAAAAGGAAAAAAAGGGCGGTCTGGCCGCGGTTTAGGCCTTATATAGGGTAGGGGGTGGGGAAGGGTGTGTCCAGGTAAAGGGAAGTGGGATCAGGTGGGAGAAAGGTGTGGCCACATCAGGTTAAGATGTGACCTCAGCGGATGCGGATGTGACCTCTTCCAGGTATCCCAGTTGCCTAGGTAACGCAGGTACTGGGTGAGGTCTGTTCGCCGTCCAGGAATGGACCTTACAATGAGGTAAAACAAGGAACCAGTCCATGAGTTAGAGAATCGGGGAACATTGGAACTGAGATCAATAGGCTTAAAACCAGATCATTTGGATGAATTACTATGAATACACTTTATTAGTTATAGTAAAACTAAGCTGCTATAATGAAGAAACCACAAATTAAATTAACCTATTTTTTTAAAGACTTCTTTTCTCCCATAAAAAAGCAGTCTAGGGAGTTCTCAAGATGGCGACGGGGCAGTAGGGAAACGCCACAGCTCTCTCCAACCAAAAAGAGAGTTCGAGTTCCAACCTTTAATCTCCCCAAGAGACCGACAACAACAAAAAGACGAACACTCAGAGAAAAACCAGAGGTGGAAAATAACAAAAAAAGAAAGAGAGGAAAAGAAGAATTTCAGAACAGAGAAGAGCGAAGACCCCTCCCCCAACCTTTACTGGCCGCGCGGCAGTGCGCCAAGCCGCCGGCCAGCCGGCCCCGCGGGGGCTGCCGGAGCCACAGAGACACAGGGGGCTGCTTGCAGATCACCAGGTACCGGATTGCAGAACAGCGGATCGCCAGGAACAGAGAAACCTACCAGCCGGGAGTCTCCAGGAGGATCCCACCCCACCCATCACTCTCCACCGGAGTGGAGAGGCTCCATCCCGCCAAAGCCGCCCGGCACCAGCAGCAGACCACCCGCCCAATCGCGATCGCAACGACCCGGCGGGGGGCCGCCCAACCCAGCCCGCAACCACCCCAACTGAACTCGGACTGCAACAACAACTGACGGACTGCAACAACAACTGACGACCTACAGGGTGAGTACCCATCAGGGGACAGGGAATCCATCAAGGGAGACCAGAGCTGGAGGGAATCCCCAGACCCTGACCTAGACTCCCTACCCCAACACCCGGACCACAGAACCCACTAAAACTGGGAACTGTTCGAGAGCCCCACCAGCCGGTGGAGCACACTCTGCTGGCCAGGCCAGAGCAAGAGCGCCCCGGGAAGGGAGCTTAAATGCTCAAGCCAGGAACAGTGCCCCTGGGTCAAGACTACCAACAGTAGAAGAAATTTGAACTGTGTCCTCCAGGCTGCATAACCAAGGTGGTATACACATTAGCACAGGCCTAACGAGCGCGCTCCAGGCTGGGGCCGGAACCAGGCCAGGGGACCGGCGCCTGAACAAAGCAAAAAGGGTCAGAAGTGGGGCTGTGGCTCAAATGGTAGGGTGCCAGCCCTGAGCTGAAGAGCTGAGGGACAGCACCCAAACCTAGAGTTCAAGCCCACAACCAGCCCAAAACAAACAAACAAAAACACATCAGGAGCCCATAGCAGACTCCAGTATTTGGGAGAGTGCATCCAGAGCATCTGATCTTCCCAAGAGCACCCGCAGGAGCAAACACAAGCAGTCTAGGCTGCTCAACCCTTCCAAAGGCGGGAATTGCTACAGCAGAGAGCTGAGAATCCTAAGTGAATAGCAGCTGGAAATAGGCTCCCAACAGAATCCAGATCAGACACAGACTCTCTCTACCAATACAGAATCAGCAACCAAGCAAAGACAGACACACCAAAACAAGATTGAAGAGCAGTCTCCTGAACCCCCATGCGAAAATCACAGAGAAAAATCACAAGGTTTACCACTACCCAGGACAGCAAGCTCACCTCAAAAGCCAGCAGCCACGCAGGGGAGAGCCCCAGTGGGAGCAAAGCAGGAATGGAAGACAAAAACTACATCCAAGGGTTGCTGGAGGCAATGACTCAAGAAATAAAGCGAGAAATGGATCAGAAATTGAAAGAGCACAAGGATGAACTATCAAAAGATATACAGGATATCAAACAAAAATTGGATGCAAAAATAGAAGCTGCACAAACCTCAGTAAGAAGTGAGATAAACGCCAAATTAGAGGTAATGCATACTGATATCACCTCATTGAGAGGTGAGATCAGTACTCTGAGAACCAACATTGAATCCATAAAGGGATCCATTTCCACCATGCAAACCACAATAGAAGCCACGGTCAACAGAGTGAATGAAATGGAAGGTAGAGTGTCAGATACAGAAGACAGAATACACCAACTGGACCAAAAAGTGACAGATATGGAAA
The DNA here is from genome assembly GCF_019054845.1 of Dipodomys spectabilis. Classification (NCBI taxonomy): domain Eukaryota; kingdom Metazoa; phylum Chordata; class Mammalia; order Rodentia; family Heteromyidae; genus Dipodomys; species Dipodomys spectabilis. Next base: position 5,254,136 of record NW_024870804.1, read on the forward strand.
AATCACTCAAATTAAACCAAAGGGAAATTCAAGAGCAAGCAGATAATGCTAAAAAATTTAACCTTCGCATAATCGGAGTGGACGAAGGTGAGGAATTCCAGAGCAAGGGAATGCAACACCTATTTAACAAGATAGTCAATGAAAATTTTCCCCACCTCAAAAACGACCATCTTAACTACATCACAAAAGCTTATCGAACACCCAACAAGCAAGATCCCAGGAGAAACACTTCTAGGCACATAATAGTAACAATGATGGATCTGAATAATAAGGAAACAATCCTGCATGCAGCAAAAATGAAGAAGGAGCTATACTACAACGGGAAAAAAATTAGAATCACTGCAGATCTCTCCACACAAACAATGAATGCAAGAAAAGCCTGGGAAAGCACCATACGAGCCCTGAGAGCCAATAACTGCCAACCCAGACTGATATACCCGGCAAAGCTAGCATTCACATTCGATGGAGAACTGAAAACTTTTAATAGCAAAGAAAAACTAAATGAATACATAAACATTAAGCCAGCATTACAAAGAATTCTAAGAGGGGGGACACAACCTGAAGAAAGCAACCAGGAACTGGGACCTGCCCCAAACAGGCATTACTCAAAGTCTAACTGAGCAAGCACAGGAGGAAAGGAAAGAAGAAAAACTTAGGAAAACGGAATGGCAGGGACAACAATGCATCTCTCTATACTTTCTCTTAATATAAATGGGCTGAATTCGCCAATTAAAAGAAAACGAACTGAGGACTGGATCAGAAAACAAGACCCATCCATCTGTTGCCTTCAGGAGACCCACCTCTCAGCCAAACATACAAACAAACTCAGAGTGAAGGGGTGGAAAAGGATCTACCAATCAAATTCCCCCAATAAGAAAGCAGGTGTAGCTATCCTGATATCTGACAAAATAAGCTTTTCATTAAAATCAGTACAGAAAGACAAGGACGGACATTACATATTAATAAAGGGAACAATCCAAGAGGAGGATATAACCATCATCAACTTATATGCCCCAAATATCGGTGCACCCAGATATGTTAAACAAATGCTCTCAAACTTACAGAATAAAATAGATCCCAATACGATAATACTAGGAGACTTTAACACGCCACTCTCACCAAAGGACAGGTCTACCAACCAGAGGATTGGCAAAGAAGCTACCGAATTAAGTGAGGCCATACTTCAAGCGGAATTAACTGACATCTACCGAGTATTTCACCCTAAAACAACACAGTACACATTCTTCTCAGCAGCTCATGGAACTTTCTCCAAAATAGACCATATCATAGTTCATTCAAGGAACTTAAGCAAATACAAAGGGATCGACATAATCCCCTGTATCCTATCTGACCACAGTGGAATCAAGCTAGCTCTCAATAACAAAGCATACCGCAGAAATTTCTCTAATACATGGAAATTGAACAGCACACTCCTTAACAAGGCCTGGGTAACAGAAGAGATCAGAGAAGAAATAAAGCATTTCCTAGAACTCAATGAAAATGAAAACACCTCACAAAGAAACTTGTGGGACACAGCAAAAGCAGTCCTGAGGGGCAAATTTATTGCCCTCAGTGCCCACATCAAGAGAATGGAGACAGACCAAGTAAATAATCTCATGTTGCAACTAAAACAGCTAGAAAAACAAGAAAAAATGGGACCTAAAGCTACTAGACGAAGCCAGATAACCAAATTGAGAGCAGAGATTAACCAATTAGAAAATCAGAAAACCATAACCAAAATAAACCAAACAAAAAGCTGGTTCTTTGAAAAAATAAACAAAATTGATGGCCCGTTGGCAAGATTAATTAAAAAAAGAAGAGAGGAAACCCATATTAATAGGATTAGGGATGCCACGGGAAACATCACAACACGTACCCAAGATATCCAAACAATTCTAACAGACTACTTTCAAAAGCTATACTCTCTAAAGGAAGAAAATCTGGCGGAAATGGATGCATTTTTAGAGAAATACAAGTTACCCAAACTGAGCAAAGAAGAAGTTAACCAATTAAATAAGCCAATATCCTATAATGAGATACAGGAAGCTATCAAAAGTCTTCCAACAAAAAAAAGCCCAGGACCAGATGGATTCACAGCAGAATTCTATAAGACCTTTAAAGAAGAACTAATACCCATACTCCTCAAGCTCTTCAGAGAAACAGAGAAGGAGGGAGCTATCCCAAACTCATTCTACGAAGCCAATATCACACTCATCCCCAAACCAGGCAAAGACCCAACCAAAAAGGAGAATTACAGGCCAATCTCCTTGATGAACACAGATGCAAAGATCCTTAACAAGATTCTAGCTAACAGAATCCAGAAACACATAAAAAAAATAATACACTATGATCAGGTAGGCTTCATCCCAGAGACACAGGGATGGTTTAACATACGTAAGTCAATAAATGTAATCCAGCATATCAACAGAGCCAAGGTCAAGAATCACATGATTATCGCCACAGATGCAGAAAAGGCCTTTGATAAAATTCAACATTCATTCATGCTAAAAGCTCTGGAGAAAATAGGAATAGAAGGAACATTTCTAAAAACAATAAAAGCCATTTATGACAGACCAATAGCCAATATTATACTTAATGGGGAAAAGCTACAACCAATCCTCCTAAAAACAGGAACAAGGCAAGGATGTCCACTGTCTCCACTCCTCTTCAACATAGTCCTAGAACCCTTAGCCAGGGCAATAAGGCAAGAAAAAGACATTAAAGGGATCCGCATAGGGAAAGAAGAAGTGAAACTATCCCTTTTTGCAGACGACATGATACTATACCTCCACGATCCCAAAAACTCCATCCCCAAACTTTTAGAAATCATAAGTCACTTCGGCAAAATAGCAGGATACAAAATAAACCCACAAAAATCAGTTGCCTTCCTATACACTGATAACGCACAGGAAGAGAGGGAAATAAAGGGAGCAACCCCATTCACAATAACCTCCCAAAAAATAAAATATTTAGGAATTAACCTAACCAAAGATGTAAAAGAACTATTTAATGAGAACTATAAAAAGTTAAAGAAAGAAATTGCAGAAGACACTAGGAAATGGAAAGACCTCCCATGCTCCTGGATAGGCCGACTTAATATAGTAAAGATGGTGATACTTCCAAAATTAATATACAAATTCAATGCAATTCCTATTAAAATCCCAATGACGTACATCACTGAAATACAGAAAACAGTCCAAAAATTTATATGGAACAACAAAAGACCTAGAATAGCCAAAACAATTCTAGGGGATAAAGACAATATGGGAGGGCTATCCATGCCGAACTTCAAACTCTACTACAGAGCTATAATCACAAAGACAGCATGGTACTGGCACAAAAACAGACCCGAAGACCAATGGAACAGAATAGAAGATCCAGATATAAATCCACAGGCCTACAGCCAGCTGATATTCGACAAAGGAGCCAAAGACATACAATGGAAGAAACACAGCCTCTTCAACCGCTGGTGCTGGGAAAACTGGGCAGCCACATGCAGAAAACTAAAAGTGGACCCCAGCCTATCACCATGCACCAACATCAACTCAAAATGGATTAAAGACCTTAACATTAAACCTGAATCTCTGAAACTACTGCAGGACAGAGTAGGAGAGACACTTGAACTAATAGGCACAGGAAGGAACTTCCTGAACAGAGTCCCAGGGTCACAACAAGTTGGAGAGAGACTCGACAAATGGGACTACCTTAAAATAAAAAGCTTCTGCACAGCTAAATCTATCGCAACTAAGCTAGAAAGACAACCAACTAATTGGGAAAAAATATTTACCAGCAATATATCAGACAAGGGGTTAACATCCTGTATATACAGGGAACTCAAGAAACTAATCCCTCCCAAACCTAACAAACCAATTACTAAATGGGCAAGGGAACTAAAGAGGGACTTCTCAAATGAAGAAATAAAAATGGCAAAGAAACACATGAGGAAATGTTCATCATCCCTGGTGGTGAAGGAAATGCAAATAAAGACAACCCTGAGATACCACCTTACCCCAGTCAGAATGTCCCACATCCACAAATCAGCCAACGACAAATGCTGGAGGGGATGTGGAGAAAGAGGAACCCTATTACACTGCTGGTGGGAATGTACACTTATACAACCACTTTGGAAAGCAGTCTGGAGGGTCCTTAGAAAGCTAAAGATTGACCTCCCTTACGACCCAGTCATACCACTTCTAGGCATCTACCCTGAACAACAGGAACCAATATACAAGGACACGTGCACCTCCATGTTTATTGCAGCACTGTTCGCAATAGCTAGGATATGGAAACAACCTAGGTGCCCCACCACAGATGAATGGATCCAAAAATTGTGGTATCTATACACAATGGAATATTATGCAGCCATTAGAAATGACAAAATAATGGCATTTGCAGGGAAATGGATGGAGCTAGAAGGAATCATGTTGAGCGAGGTAAGCCAAGAACGAAGAGACAAACGGTACATGGTCTCCCTCATAAGTGGATGCTAAATCCAAAAGGTTAGTGATACGACAAAACTAACAGGACTTAAGAAACAAAGAACTCCCGCTCATCTGGTTGAACCACTACTAAATATCCTCATGCTGCTGATCACAAATATGGTATATAACATGTGAACACTGTTATATATTACAGACTGTGGTAGACAATTTGCTCCAGGGAAGTTAGAATGAACTTGTGACTTTGAAATTATGTAATCATTTAATCACAATCAAAAAAAAAAAAAAAAAAAAAGAACCTCGGGGAAGGGAGGGAGGGAGGGGATGGTCGGGGGAAAACAATGGAGGGGGTAACAATGTTCAAGAGGAAGTGTACTCATAACCTCACTCATGTAACTGTGACCCTCTGTATAGTAGCTTTACAATAAAAAAAAAAAAAAAAAGCAGTCTAGGGAGCTCAAGGCTCTGAGTTCAATTTATAGTACTGTAAAAACAAACAAACAAATGAACACAAACAGTCCAGGACTCTCCAAGTGGTGATGAAGTTGAGCAGATGGCCCTCCCATTCTCCACACAGAGGTTCCTTCTGTGTCTGGGATCATATGTCCTATTTCTGCCTCTTTCTTCAGCTAATAGGAGAGAACAACAGAGAGGAGGAATATTCTACCTAGCATTAATTAGTACAGGTCATGTGATCAGGCATAGCTGCACAGGAAGCTGGGCAATGTGTCCAGCTGAAACTGTATTGCTAAGAAGATAGGATAGATGGGTGGGGGGAAGAACTACTCATCTGCTGAAAAGAAGACAAGGCACACTCAACAAGGCTGGGATTTCAAGAGGTATTTCCCAAGGTCTGTTTATTGGGGTCAGGATCTTACCTGACAATAACAGGAGAACATCTACAAGAAACACCTTCTTGTGTTACACCAGAAGACACCACTCAGAAAACTTGGAGTTCTGGCCACAGTTCTACCATTTATGGCCCCCAAATTTGGACCTAGTTGTGGTGAAGATCTGATGTTACTGCTGATTTCTAAGCATCAGCCTTCTGTCTTTTTCTAAATAGTCTTGGATTTCCTGTGGGGAACATTTGGACTTCATTTTAGGAGTTGCTCCCCTACCCAAATCTTTAGATCTAAGTTTGGGCACCTGGTTTAGATCTCTCCTGTCACAGCACTTCCTCTGTAGTAATTGATTCAAGGCTGGGCATATGGCTTGAGACAGGCAGCCCAGTGAGATTTGATCTTGAGAATTTTGATGGAACTGTTCTCATTCTGCCAGGGTTACTAAGAAGATAAAAATGCAAGCTGAGTCATTAGTGCTGGTTTTTGCCACTGTAGAGGAAGAGCCCACCTGAGAATAAATCATGGCTGAGAGATGAAGAGAGATTGTGCATGGTATTATGCAGGGCTTCTGGATGCACCCATGCCGAAAGCTATTAATCCTAGGATTAGTTCATGAGCAATGAATCCCTGTTTTGTCTTTTGCCAGTAGGAATTAACAACCTGGACCAAGAACAATTCTAATACATCACAGTCCAACTTCCTTGATAGTTTTTTTTAACCTATATCATGGCCCTCAAGCTTGGATGAATATCAATATCAATATATATACATATACATATTCCTTAAGCAATTTAGTTTAGTCTTGGATTCTTGTCTTTATTCTACCATTTACACTCTGTTATGGTTTCGATACAAAGTGTTCCCACAAAAAGCTCACGTGTTAAAGACTCGATCTCAGCTGTAGATCCAATCATTTGAGAGGTGATAGATCATGAGGACTCTGACCTAATCTATGGAATCATCCTCTAGCGCAGTCCTAGGTGGATAGCATTATTGGGAATTCTGGTTTGAGGACGCAGGTTGTAGGGGCATGCCTTAAGATATATCTTGTCCTTTGCCACTTCCGCTGTCCACCTTTGTATTTCCTAGCAACCATAAAGTGCATAGCTTCCTTTGTCCTACCTTCTCCCTGCCATGATGTTCTGTCTTACCATAGGCCCATAGCAATGGAGCCAACTGACCATGGACCCAAACCTCTGAATCCATGAGCCAAAAAGAAATCTTGACTCCCTTCAGTGGGTTTTCTCACCTCCCTTCAATTGGTTTTGTCCAGGTTTTTTTGTCACAGCAATGAAAAATAACTGATATGGGCCCAAAACACAGTGCCAGGCTTAATGTATACTTATTATTGTTTGTTACTTTAACCTTAAAGTTTTACTTCTGGTAACTATTCAGACTTGATCTTCAGACTTAGGAAAGGCTGAGCAATCTTTGTGGGATTTTAATAAAAGTAACCATCCCAGGAGTTACTGATGGGCATTTAGATTTAGGAACAACTAATGACTACATGCCAGTACAATGGTTGCAGGGTGAAACTGGAAACTTGCTGACCACTCTGGATCACAGTTGCTTTCCCTACAGTAGACAGACATCAGAAAGAGAGGAAGAATCTGTGTGTGTGTGTGTGTGTGTGTGTGTGTGTGTGTGTGCCTGTGTGTCCATTCTAGGGCTTGAACTCAGGGCCTGGGCACTGTCCCTGAGTGTTTTTTGCTCAAGGCTAGTGCTCTATCTCTGGAAACACAGCTCCACTTCTGACATTTTTGGTGGTTCATTGGAGATAAGAGTCTCACAGAATTTCCTTCCCAGGGGTCAGCCTCCTGAGTAGCTAGGATTGCAGGCATGAGCCACCAGCACCTATTAATGAGTATTAATTGGCCTTCTGAAAGCCTACCATAATGGCAGGTCCTTGGTTACGACCCTATCCTCCCCATTTCTTATTTGCATCACAAATGGTAGAGAACACAGGCACGTACATCCATTCTCACAGTGCACAGTGCACATCCAAGACACACCGCAGTCTTGGCCCACTTTTCCCAGCACTCTCTTGCCTCCATGGCAGGCACTGACAGGTATGAAGTGCGAAAGATCCGGGCCCTGTTTGAAGCATTGTGATAAGAGAAGCTGGGAAGACAGGCTGAAGAGAAGAAACAGAAATATTGATCTCAGGAGCTGACAGGTTGCACTGAAGGATCCAATGGTGAAGAAAAAAAAAAGGTGAGCCCAAACTGAAAAGTTTACACTTCCACTCTGCAAAAACTCAACTGCAGCTGAATCTTGATGAAAGCATTTTTCTTGCACTTACCATATCCCAGAATTCCAGACTCAGTTCTGACCCTGGCAGCCTCCACATTCAAGGAGCTGGCTGCTCAGAGAACAGGCAAGAGTTCTTTCATGTCTCTAAGCCCTCACCTATGCAACTTGTCTTCCTGCCTCCTTCTGAGCCAACCAATGACTGCCCCCCCCAGGTCAAGTGGACTTGGCGTGTGAACCTTGCTGGATGCCCAGAGGCAGAGTTGTCAGCCTCTTCCTTGTCTGAGCTTCAAAGGCCTGGTGGAGGTCCAGGGACTTCTTTACTCTGTGTTATAATTATTTGTTCATATATCTCCCCCACTAAGAGAGGTCAAGTCTATGTGCCCAAGAAAGAGTCAACACTTAACAAATTTCTTTTTGAGTGAATGAGGAAAAGAACAGGAGGGATTCTCTCACAGTCACTGAATTGTAGACTTAGGATGTGTTGGTGGGAACTGAGCCACCAGCCAGGCACTAGCGGCTCACACGGGTAATCCGAGCTGCCCAGGAGACTAAGATCTGTGGACTGTGGTTTGAAAACAGCCTGAGCTAGCCATCTCTGTGAGACTCCTCTCTCCAACTAACCAGCAAAAAAGCTGGAAGTGGAGGTAAAGCATCTGCCCTGAGTGAAAAAGCCAAGCAAGAACACAAGGCTTTGAGTTCAAGCCCCAGTAATGAAACAAACAAATAAACAAAAAACTAATCATAATTAAAAGAAATGAGCTGGGCACTGGTGGCTCATGCCTGTAATCCTAGCTACTCAGGAGGCTCAGATCTGAGGATCATAGTTCGAAGCCAGCCCAGGTAGGAAAGTCTGTGAGACTCATCTCCAATTAACCACTAGAAAACCAGAAGTGGAGCTGTGGCTCAAAGTGGTAGAGTGCTTGCCTTGAGCAAAAGAGTTCAGGGACAGTGCCCAGTCCCTGAGTTCAAGCCCCATGACAGACAAAAAAAAAAAGCCAAAACAAAATCAAACAAAAAACAATAATCAAATGTATTACATACACATAGACATCACAAAGTAAGATTTATTTTTCCATGACAACATTATTTTAAGACTCCTCAGAACAATGGATATATATATATATATATATATATATATATATATATCCACATGTATATAATGAAGCTTGTTAAAATTTATTTTTAAAGAGAGTGGAGAGGTAAGAAAGAGTAATAAAGGGATAAAGAAGTGAAATTGATCAAAGCACATTGTATGTTTCTATGAGAAAAATCACAATGAAACCCCTTTTTACAACTAGTAAAATGCTCATTAAATACAAGTTGGAAATGAACTTTATGACGTGGGGGGGGGGGCATTGGGACAGAGTGAGAATGGGAGAAAAACCAGAGAGGGGGTAACAATGTTTGACAAGAAAGGTACTCACAACCTTACGTGTGTAACTGTAACTTCTCTGTACATCACCTTGACAACAAAATTAAATTTAAAAAAATACACAAGGTGGGCACTAGTGGCTCATGCCGGTCATCCTAGCTACTCAGGAAGCTGAGATCTGAGGACTGTGGTTCAAAGGCAGCCCAAGCAGGAAAGTCCATTAGACTCTCATCTCCAACAAACCACTCAGAAAGGCTGCAAGTGATGTTATGGTTCAAGTGGTAGAGCAGTTAGCCTTGAGCACAAAGAAGATCAGGAACAGCTCCCAGGCTCTGAGTTAAAGCCCCAACTGACAGACAGACAGATCGATCAACCGATCGATCGATAATATATAAATACACCAATAAAATGAAGAGCAAAAATGCTCACAGTGTCTGGTGTGTGGTGTGGTGATCTGAGATAGCTGCTGGGTATGTGACATTTATTTTTCCCATTTATGAAACAGGGGTAGCTGGGTCCCAAGTTTGCTAGATAAGTGAGTCAAATAATGCAATCAAATGCCCATGGGGACAAAGAGGTCCCTTCCTCACACCCCCTGCAGTGCCTGCCTGATCTTATCCTGTGCTTGGTTAATTTTGTGTCCTTTTGACAGAGTCTGTCTCCTTTGCCTTAGTTTGATTGCAAAGACCGACTCCTGGGCTTCACATAAGGGCAGCAGGCGGGTTCTGAATACTTGTGAAACATGCTGGCAGGGGTTCCAGGCTGGGCTGGTCAACCCCTACCCCCCCTCCCACACCATCCCTCTAACCTCTTCTTTCCCAAGGGCACAAATTGCAAATCCAGCTGCTACCTGACAAAGCTGCCACTCAGCTCGGAGCCACTGCGAGCAGAATGTCTCCGAGAGGTGGTGAGGGGGGACGAGAAAAAATTACATAAAGCCAACAAAAGAGAATAAAGGCTGCGCTGTCATTGACTCTGGCTGGTGCCATGGGCGCTGGTGAAATCCCAGAGCTGACAGGCAGGAAGGGAACTCTCCACAGACCGAAGAGGCATTAAGTGTATAATGGATCGCCAGAGAGCATACATTTCTACAGGCACCTGATATTGGCCGGTTACCCCCAACTTGTCAAAAAGAAGAGAAAGGCAATGAGAGAGAGAGAGAGAGAGAGAGAGAGAGAGAGAGAGAGAGAGAGAGAGAGAGAAAACGCTAAAACTAAACTCAACAATCCAGCTATTAGTGCAAGGTACTGATTGTCTCCTGAACCCAATGTTGTGCCAGCAAACTTCTGGAAGGAAAAGAAGAAGAAAAATGTATGAAAAGAATCATCATCATCATCATCATCATCATCACTATTTCTTTCAGATCCTAAAATACATGGACAGTCAAAAGTGTCACATGGGTGGTGGCTGCGGGCGATGATTACAAAGCAGAAGGCTAATGACCTACAGCCGTCAGCTTTTGCTGAGCTGACAGTGCAGGCCCCAGGATGAGCAGGTGTCAGGCAGGAAGGGGTTAATTAGGGAAGGTTCCAGCTGCCCTCTGCCTGCCCAGTCACTTCTATAGTTTTCATTTTCCCCTCATGAGGTTAATGAGGCTTGTTAGGATTACAAAGGAAGGAGAAGCGGACTGGGGAGGGAAGGGTGTGTTATTGTAGAAATAGAAGAGCAGTAGACAGAAGACCGTGCCCTAGGTTTGGCTGTCCTGTGATTGTAGATAAGGGTACCCCCATTCAGGCATATGAACCCCCATATACTACCCATGACTGCAATGCTCAGCCCAGCATCCTTCCAGGCATTGCTTCATGACTTGCCTTAAAAGATCCATCCTCGAAGTATCAAGGTAATGTTAGCTCCGGTGCTGATTTGGGAAGGTTCTCTGTATCTGGTTTGTGCAAACCTTTTGTTATGTTAGCACCCCAAAAGGCTGTAGGTACTTTTTGGTGTCCTTTGTTGCACAAAACCCTTTGGCTGTAGGTATGTTCTGTCTGACATTGATGGAGGTCATACGGTCTACATGCAGAAGACCTTCTGTCCATCTTTCATTAAGGACTGGAGGGCGCTGTTTAAAGCCCCAGCCCAGGCAGCACAATAATACTGTTTGCAGCAGTGTTCCTGCAGAATGAGCAGGCCTTCCTTCTGGACATCATCCACCAGAGGCTACCTTAGTACACGTTGCCTTGCAGCTTCCTTTGATGGTTACCTATCCCTCCATGGGGAATCTAGTCTTGAGTCCTCTCTCTGGGTCTCCATCTCCCATGAGAATCTCCCAAGAGAAGGGACCTAATGGAGTCATTCAATTGCTCTTTGATCCAGTGAGTCACCCTGCATGATAGCATTCCATATGGGTGAAGATTTCTCCACCGAGGCAGGTCAGTGACTGTTAGTGTAAGATCAAAAACATCTTCAATATGCAGACAAGGATCCAATGTCCCTCCCACAAAATTGAGAGGTGTGAGGGAGGGATGGGTGTGAATGTCAGAGGAGATCAAGAGAGATTGTATTCCAAACTGCTGCACTACATGGCAATTCCTCTGTGCAGCTACTTAAAGATAATAATAATAATAATTAATAATAATAAATCCTAATCCAATCAGCTTTAAAGCAAAGACAGGCATGCATTACTTTCTGCTTACGATCTGTTTGCTCAGAAGGGGCCTGCAGATTTAAGAGATATCGTGAGATTCATGAACTCTCCCCTCATATAGCCAAGCTCCATTCTTCTCCAACTTTCTCTGATATTTTTCCACCTGGGCATCTCAAACTGACTACATTCTGAAACCAAACTCTTCATCATCCTCATAAAGTCTGACTCTTTCCCCAACTACCTCCTCTGATGGAAGTCTCCCAGGTCAGTGATCTTGGACCTCTCTTACTACCGCATCAAGGACATTCAAAGCTTCCAGTCCCGAGCCTATTTATCTGTGATCTACCTCGGTGGACTCTTGCTGTTATTTAGAACTTTATCATTTCATATTTGGTCCATCCTGGTAATTCAGACTGCACAAAACTCAGAACAATGGGTTCATTTTCTAGGTCTCTTGTTTTATGCCTTACCTCATGCCTAGGCTTATCTCTGTGCTTATGTCTACCTCATGTGTATTTCCGTATCAAGATCTCCATCTAGGACTATGTGTATGCCCTAGTGTGACTGCCTGTTCAAGTCGTTGTATCTACCTGTGGCAAAGGAAATAGAGGATTGACTTCCATATTAAGTAAGACAAAGAACATGTGTCCATCACAAAATATGGGTTTCATTTGGATTCTGACCCATCATAATTTGTAACCTTTTTAGGAAGAACTAGGGAATGTAAATACAAATCGGATATTTAGTGATGTCAAATGGTGGTTGTTATGTATTAAGTTTCATCCTTGCATCAGAGAAATGTGGTTTTATAAATAGGTTCTTATATCCATAAGTATATATAGAACGCACTACATCTTGGATAAGTATATACACACTTGTGTGTGTGTGTGTGTATGAGAAAGTGGGTTTAAGTGTACCTGAAACCATATAAACGTGACATTTATTGAAGCATAGTGAAGTGTGCCTAGAGTTTCATTGCATTATCTTCTTTACATGCTTGAATTATCTTTTTCTTTTTTTGTGCCAGTGTGGAGGCTTGGACTCAGGACCTGGGTACTGTTCTGAAGCTTTTTCACTCCAGGCTGGTGCTCTAACATGTGAGCCAGAGCTCAAATGGTGCTGGTCCTGGGGCTTGAACTCGGGACCTCGGATCTATCTCTGAGGGATTTTGCTCAAGGCTAACACTCTACCACTTGGTAGCTCCACTTGTGGCTTTTATGGTGCTTAATTCAAGGTAAGAGTCTCATGGATATTCCTGCCCTAGGTCACCTCAAACCACAATCCTCAGATCTCAGCCTCCTGAGTATCTAGGATTACAAGCGTGAGCCACCAGCTCCTAGCTTCACTTCCAACTTTATTTTGCTGGTTAATTGGAGCTGAGTCTCACGAGCTTTCCTGCCGGTGCTGGCTTTGAAACATGAGCTTCAGATATCAACCTTCTGAACAGCTAGGGTTGCAGGAGTGAGCCCATTGTGCTTGGCTTGTTTGAATTCCTTAATGAGGAGAAATGAGAAGGATGATGTGAGCTGTTCACTTCTCATTCTTCTGGTTAAGTCCTCTTTGTCAGTGCTTTAAATCCCTGCTCCTCCGTTATCTTCTCAGAGTAGCTGCAGTGGACGTTTGCCATTACCTGAAACTTACAAAGCTAGATAGTATGGTTTCCAGGACCGCCTACAGCTAAAGAGACTGCCAGGCTACCAAACAAATGCTTCTGCCCTAGATTCCAGACAGAAGAAACCAGAGACTGTGTAGACTCTCACTCGAGAGCCACCTCATAGTTTATGATTAAATTCCTCATCTATTTAAGTTGGCCAGAGGTGGTTTGTGTGCCCTGTCATCAGAAAGCTTTACTTCAACAAAAGCGTTCCTGGATTCCAAGGTTAATTCACACTCCTGTTGTAGGTTGTCAGAAAACAAACAAACCAAACCCATGCTTACCTTTTATACAACTTGACACAGTTCTAATTTACTTGCAAGCTTATTGGATTAATATATATGTTCCCGAGCATGGCGTTTCTGGAGACTCAGTGTGTGTGTGTGTGTGTGTGTGTGTGTGTGTGTGTGTGTGTGTGTGTGTGTGTGTGTGTGTGTGTGTGTGTGTGTGTGTGTGTGTGTGTGTGGTGTTTTACCTGTGCAATTTCACAGTTCAGGGACACGCAATACCTGCCAGTGTTGCAGCTCTACTGCCGGCACTGCGGTAGCCCCTATTTGGGTGCTTGACTCAGGAGATGGACGAATGGCGTGCGGGATAATGGAGGATGAGTGGGAATAGCTTTATTCAGAAGAGAAGCATTCAGCTTGGAGGCTGGCCGCTGTGCCATGGCTCTGTCTGCTCATTGTTTGCCCTCCCCATCAGTCATCTATCTTCTCTTCCTCAGGCGGCTTCCTCTGTACAACCCTGTGTCAGTGGTTGGCTCTGGGTCTGGAGGTTCTAATGCTCTTGGATGTGTGTGCTGATTGTGTTGGCTCCCATTATAGTTAGGGGAGATGATAGTTTATCGGGCTTCTGATTGGTTGTTAATTCTTCATCAAGCCCCTTCTGCAAATCTTCCTTTCCAGGGTCATGGGAAGGTTTTCAAAACTGGAAGGGGCTGGGGAGAGACAGAGGCAAGATGCTCTCAAAGGATGTCTTTTTAGGGGAGGGGGTCAAGTCGTGGGGCCTGAACTCTGGGCCTGGGTGCTGTCCCTCAGCTCTTCAGCTCAAGGCTAGCGCTCTGCCACTTGAGCCACAGCGCCACTTCTGGCTTTTTTTTCTGCTTATGTGGTACTGAGGAATCGAACCCAGGGCCTCTACCACTGAGCCACCTTCTCAGCCCCAAAGGATGTCTTTTTAGAAAAAATGTAATTATCATAAAGGTGATCTACAGAGGAGTTACAGTTGTGTAAGTCAGGTGAAGAGGACATTTCTCTTTGGATATTGTCACCCCTTCCCTCGCTCCCTCCCACTTTTCCCCCTCCCAGCCCCAACCACAAGTAGTAGAGTTCATTTTCCACATAGAACAATGTCTTTTTGTCATCTGGCTTCTACCTGCTAGGCCAAGATGCTGTCGTGGGGACTTAGATCCTAACTCATGAACTCTTCCAACAGTACCTATCAGTAACAACGTATCACATCCTCTTGGTTGCATAAAAAGCTATGCTTAATAATGTTGTTGTGGACAGGTGGGATCACAGGACTAGTGAACTGGGCCAGGTGGACATTTCAAGAGGAGGTGTCTACTTATCCTGCCACAGTGACCAGCATGGTCTCACGTTCCAAATAATAAGCCTGTCATCCTCTTTGCCTGAGTGGCTGTGGACAGAAGGCACCAGGCTAGATCACATTAAACCTGCAGGTTGATCCAGAAACAGAGACAAAGAAAACCCTTTTTCTCTTCTATGAAGCAACTAAATTATGGAGATGTTGACTCTTTAGCATGATCTACCCTATTGTGACACGGGAAAGGAGAAGAGAGAGAGGACAATTTTAAGCAGAAGTGGGAAGAGACGGGTGTTTGTGCACACAGAGGAGATGAAAAATCACAACAGGGAAGTTAGTTAGCAATTGATAAATGCTTGGGCTCCTTGGGGGGATGTTTTAGGGGATGAGCATGAACTTTGCCACTTATTATCTATGGAATCTGGCATGAGTTTCTTAACCCTGGGAAATCTCAGTTCCATCCTCTGTGAGAAATGATAGGATTCTGGGATGGTTCCACAGTCAAAACTTAAAAGAATCCACATGCTAGGAGCTGACCTGGTCTGGGGTAGAGTTCTTGACAAATGTCTCCTGTTCTGGTGAATGGATGTGGACATAGGTCTGACCAGGATAGAGAAAGAGAGAAAGTCACGCCGTTAAAGGTTTCCCCATTACCAATCAGGCCCCAGCTCTGAATCTCCCAAGTCTGTCACTCAGGTTGTAATTTAGTAAATCATTTCAAGGAGTGGCATGTTTGCTTATTCAATCAAGAAGTGAATTTATGCCTAATTCTGCCAGCTCCTGTGCAAAAAGTGCTGTGATTTTAGGTGGGTCTCTGCTCAGGAGCCAGATTGCAGCATGGTGATTTATGTGATCTGGGAGGTTGATCCCATAGCCATGAGCTTAGGGTATAAATCTAAGGCTTGCAGGATGCCTAGATTCAACCTGGCATACATTGGCAGTGCACCAGCCATGAGCTTTCTATCCTATCCTCTTACTACAGAATCAGTGTGTGCATGCATGCATGTGTGCATGTGTGTATGTGTGTGTGCGCACACATGCTCACGTGCTGGTACTGGGACTTGAATTCAGGATTTCATATTCTTGTCTGGCTTTTTTTTTTTAAATTTTCTCAAGGTTACTGTTCTTCTACCTGAGCCATATCTCCACCTCTGGCTTTTTACTGCTTAACCTAACTGCCCTGGCTGATTTCAAACCCGATCCTCAAGATCTCAGCTTCCTGAGTAGCTAGGGTTACAAACACAAGCCACCAGCACTTGGCTTGCTGTAGCATCTTCACGTTACAGAAGCTCCTGGGTCTGATTTATTTCTTACCATCCATTCAGACAAGAGTAGGTTGGATATTCTGATTGCATAGACCCTATGGGTGGTACTTAGAAAACAAGCAGCAAATACGAAAGCCATTGTTCCAACCTTTTTATCATTCAGGTTCCAGGTGGAGCCATCCACAGCCAGTCATTGCAAGACAGTGCGGTCTGTGCAGGGAGGAGGGAGCCGGGGTCATTGTAGAGTGGAGAGTAGCATCTAGGCTAGCCTTGGGTCTGAAGGTTAGCTTTCCTGAGCAGAGGATGTCTAGGCCATAAACATAAAGGAGACTTCTTGGAAGAAGGAATGGCCTTTGCCAACTCAAAGATATGTGCAAGAGAATGAAAAAAGATTGACGACAGTGGAATGTCATCTAGTCTGTCTGGAGGAGGGAACTGGAGAGAGGAAGAGGCGGCAGAAGATGCGGGAGAGTGGCAGGGGTCTGATCCAGTAGAAACCTTTCCAGATTTTCTTGCAGAGTTTCAGCTTCACCCAAAGGGTGGCCAGAAGCTGGGGAGGCAGGGTGATCCTATTTCTTCTCCTTCAAGAATTCCCAAGAATCTGGATGCTGGCATCTTTGTCACTTCCTGTAATCCTAGCTACTCAGGAGGCTGAGAGCTGAGAATCATGATTCAAAGCCAACCCAGGCAGGAAGTGGAAGTGTGGCTCGAATGGTAGAGCACCAGCCTTGAGCAAAAAAGTCAAGCAAAAACATAAGGCTGCCAGGCACCAGGGGCTCATGCCTGTCATCCTAGCTACTCAGGAAGCTGACATCTGAGGATCGCAGTACAAATCCAGCCCAGGCAGGAAAGTCTGTGAGACTCTTATGTCCAATGAACCACCAGAAAACCGGAAGTGGAGCTGTGGCTCATATGGTAGAGTACTCGCCTTGAGCTGAAGTGCCCAGGGACAGTGTCCAGGCACAGAGTTCAAGCCCCATGACCGACAAAAAAAAAAAGAAAAAGTATAAGGCACTAAGTTCAAGTCTCAGTGTCAACACACACACACACATACATACACACACGGGTTTCAAGAACTTTTCCTTTTCTTTCTTTCTTCATTTTTTGTTGGTTGTGGGGCCTGAACTCTGGGCCTGGGCACTGTCCCTCAACTCTTCAGCTCAAGGCTAGTGCTCTACCACTTGAGCCACAGCGCCACTTCCGGCCTTTTCTGCTTATGTGGTGCTGAGGAATCGAACCCAGGGCCTCCTGCATGCAGGGCAAGCACTCTACCACTGAGCCACCTTCCTAGCCCCTCAACAGCTTTTCTAAGTAGAAGTGACCAGAAGAAGTTGGAAGACCAAAGTGGGAGGTGGAGAACTCCAGGGGTCAGATTACATCAGCCTAAATAAGGACGGGGCAGGGAAGATTCCAGGTTGGACATAAAGCAGATAAGAAGAGCTTACACGTACTGTGCAGACACCATCCCTAAACCTGACTGCAGCAAATTTTATTTGGACAAACCTATCTCACAGCTGCTTTTCACAGGAAAAGGCTGCAGCACAGAAAAATTAAGTCACTTTCTTCAGATCACACAGCTTGAAAGAGGCAGAACCTCAAACCAAGGATGTTGTCTCCAAAAGCCACATGCATGTAACCCATACTAATGCTTTGCTGCCTGGCTTGACCATAAACTTTCCAGGAAGTCCAAGAGTTGCATCCATCATAGCACTTGGCACAGATATCCTCTGGTGATACATGATTTTTGTTTTCGGGTTTTTTTTTGTGGCAGTTGTGGGGCTTGAACTCAGGGCCTGGGTGCTGTCACTGAGCTCTTTTGTTCAAGACTGGCCCTTTACCACCTTGAGCCACAGCTCCACTTCCGGTTTTCTGGTAGCTAATTGGAGATAAGAATATCATAGATTTTCCTGCCCGGGCTGGCTTTGAACTGTGATCCTCAGCTCTCAGCCTCCTGAGTAGCTAGGATGACAGGGATGAGCCATTAACTCCCAGTTTGTGATACTTCTTCTTTTTAAAAAGATGTGTGTTTGTACTATCTATAAGTAGTTGCACAAAGGCATTTTGAGTCAACATCTCAGTGGATGAGGACAATGCATCTTGATCCACATCGCCCCTTCCGTCCATACTTCTTGAGCAAAGAACTGAATTGGCAGACACGGTAGAACCCACCTGGCTGTGTTTCACAAACGTCATCGCTTCCTCCTGCTTAAAGCCTTGCTCTCTTCTCTAACAGAGCTTCAATCAGGACCTAGGTGATGACTCTATCTCCCTCTCTTGTGGCTTCTTTGTATAGCCCATGAAATAACAGAGAGTCACTTACATATGACAGGGCCCTCTGCCAGTGTATTTATGACTATCTGCAACCACATGTCATAAGGCTGGTGGCATTTTATTTTAGACTGGACATCGCATGCTTCTTTTCTCTGAAAAACTCCCCAGTGCAAACGAATTCCTGTTACCAGGTCCTGTTACCAGGTCCCTCTCTTCCTGAGGCCGAAGCTTCCTATTGACTCAGGATTGAAATCCACCTTTCTTTCTGGAGGTGGCTCCTGTCTTCCTCCCATTGACCTCTGTATATGATCACCAACACAAAGCCCTCGGAATAACATCTGACAAATGATACCTATTTTAAAAAAAAAAAAAAAAAGGAGAAGAAGAAGAAAGGGGGAAAAAACCTTTCTGTGCACTTCTATTTCTCCGCCTTCTAATTTGGAATAGCATTATAACCATGCACCGCTAGACAAGCAATATTATGTTAAGAACATGATAAAATACCGGCAGCTCCGTAATGGCACCAGCCAAATGGTAATTTCTGCTTCAGAAATTGGTCATTTATTTTGCTGGTCTGTTCTTACGTTCAAATTAGATGAAGTTTAATATACTGTAAAATTGAATGTATTCTGTCCTTTTCAACAAATATGGCATGTGTGAGAATGATTTATGGCTTGTGGGAACCTCTAAAATGTTAAATAATCTCTTCTTCCCTCTCCCCCTTTCCGTTGTTTCTTAAGTAAGTTATAGCCTGTGAGTTTAAACACAGAGAAAAGCAAAACTTTATTAAACTCTCAGCCCCAGTTCCTCCTCCGCTTAGGCCTGTGGCCCCCGAATGTATTATTCTGGGGTTGTAAGAGCAGCTGCATTAATTGCTACATTAATTTTCTTCTATTAACTGCAATTGGGAGGAAAGCAAGTCCTTCCCCAGTGAATGTTATAATTTGTGACTTCGTTGTTAATAAAGCTATGTTAACAGCATGGGTGCTTACCGCAGGTCATTTCATTTGATGGGTGTGGGGCATCCTGCCACCACCCCAGCCCCCTGGGGACCAGGCATTCACGCTGGGAGCTGGCAGGGGAGGGAGACAGGAAGGCAGGAGGAAGGACTTCCTGCTTCCCAGAGATAAAGAACGGAAGGCTCCTCTCTGACAAATGCTTTGTGTTCCTTCTTTGTCATCTGCCCACATCTATATCCGGACTCCAAGGCCCAAGGAAAAGTTGAGAAGACCAGAGAAAGGCCCAAAGACTTTAGGATCCAATGTCCAAGTCAGTGCCTTGGTGCCAGTATCTTGACTGAGGGCCACAGAGAAGCCATTCAGACATCCTAAACCTTTACCTCCTCATCTGCAAAATGGAGAGATTCTAACTGTGAAAAGAACGTACTTTTCATTTTCATAATCACATGATCACGTGTGCAAAGCACTGTCCTGAGGGCTTTGTCCAGGGACCCGCTCTGGAGTCCATGCTGTAAATGGCTGAGTTTGGGGAGACCGTGGGTGTGTGTGCACGGTGATCGCTTCCTGGGGGAAGTCTTCCACTCAACAAACATTTGATTGCTGCCACACCCAGACACAGTGCCCGGGAGTCTTCTGGGAGGAACCCATGGCAGGGGGCTGATCTTCAATCACTTAACCTATCATCAGGTGTTTCTCTACAAGCACTCGCCTTCTTTGATCCTCCACTTAATCCCTAGTGGTGTCAGTCCGAAGTAGTCAGGACGTCCAGCTTAGATCCTTAAAAAAGAGGCAGGAATTCGTATTTGTTGGGTAATCCATACATATGCTGTTTCTTCCATCCTCCTAGGGTGCCTAGCAACGCAGGCCTCCATTTTGCCACTTCAGAGATGAAGCAGCAATGGATTCAAGCCCAGGTGGTAAGATCTACAAGCGATCTTATGACTTCCAACTCTTCTTCTGGCTTTTAACTGTGTCCCTTCTCATCCCCCTCCCTCCAGCCCCACCTCTACCCCTACTAGATCTTATTGGGGGAACAACTAATCTAGAACAAAACAAATTCTTGGGGAGGAAACATTTGGAAACACAAATGGAAGCCCAGATCAGGGAAGGGGCAGACAGCAGGAAACAAAAAGTGAAAATGCGATTGATAAGTTAGGATGGTAATTACGGATGAAGACTTACTTTCAGCCAATCAAATCAGTGAGTTCAGATTCTCTTATTCCTAGCTTGCTGAGCTGACAACTTACTTCAAACTCAGAGAGCCTCACTTTCCTTATTTCTAACAAGGGCAAGCCCTTACTGACTTTATAGTATTGGAATGAGAATTCCATGAGATATTATTTGGGCCAAACAGCTCTTTTGTCTCATGCTCTATGGTGAAAATAGCCCTAAATATGTCTAGGTATAATAGAAATTCTGGTTCTGAAGTTATTTAAAGAATATAATTGCAACCAAGAAATAGAGTACAGTTGGAATTAGCCATTACCATGATTTTTCATGGCCTTTTCTGCTCAGGCCTATCTACACTTACCATATGTCTGATAAGTTCCATCTAAGGCTGCAAAGAAACAAACTAATCATCCACTGCTCCCTTTCCTTCCCCCTTCAAAATACTCACTTTGGCTGGGCTGGGAGCCTAGACAAAGCAATTTTTCTCACTGGGAAAATTTGGGGCAACGTGCATCAAATGGTTACTGCCAACTTTGATGCGTTGATGAATCTCTTGAGCGGAGCCTTTTCCACTACAAATTTTACATTATAGTTTCGACACTACATCTTTACATTCTAGTTTTTGGGCTTTCCTTAAAACAAAAGATATGGCTCCAGGACCCCTAAATCTACAATTGGATTTGGTGCCCACTATTTTGTAATTCTATGTTGATTTTTTCGTGTTATAATTGCTCCCAGAGCTATTATCTCTACAGCATCTCCAGGGTTTAGCATAGAGACCTATAAGCTCAAGGAATACAGGTAGATTCATTCATTCATTCATTCATTTCTTTCTTCTATGCCTTGAGCACTGGAAATTTGTTTTAAATATCAATTTTAGTGATGAATTACAGAGTGGAAGGCTATGTTAACGTCCCCAGGTAGACTGAAGTTCTTCCTTACAAATATATGGAATCTATCTATTTGAGAACAGATTAATCTCATTACCTGTTGTATATAGCTTTTGAGTGTAAAAAGGCAGATTGTATGCTGTGGAACTTGGGCAAGTAGTGGAACCCCTCAGTATTTTGATTTTCTGGGCAGGAAATATGAGAATAGTCGTGTGATCTTCTAAGCTAAGTGCTGAATAAGATCTTTAGAGTTGACCCAGGGTGTATTAAAGGCTGGGAAATCATAGGTGTTGACAATACATTCTTAGTGATAAGTAGAAAAGGTTGTCCAAAAGTGAGTGTTAATCAGCCATTGTTTTCTCTGATGCCATTTCTGACAGGAATGGACAGACAACATTTAGTACAATTATTACAGAATTCTGCAAGTTTGTTTCTCATATTTTGTGTGTCCTCCTTCTCTTCCTTTCTTTCTTTTTTCTTTCTGTCTTGTTCTTTTCTTCTTCCTTCTTCTCCTTCTCCTCCTTTCTCCTCCTCCTTCTCCTTCTTTCTCCTCCTCCTTCTCTCTCTTTCCTTCCTTCCTTCCTTCCTTCCTTCCTTCCTTCCTTCCTTCCTTCCTTCCTTCCTTCCTTCCTCCCTTCCTTCCTTCCTTCCTTCCTGATCTCCTTCTCCTCCTATCTTCTTCTCCTTCTCCCTCTCCTTCTTGTTCTTGTTCTTTTTTTGTTCTTCTTGTTCTTGTTCTCCTCCTCCTCCTTCTTCATCATGATCTTCTTTATCGTCTCCTCCTCTTCCTTCTCTCTCTGATATTCTCTACATTACTTTCTCCTTTCCCCTTGTCATTCTTCTTTCTTTACTCCCACTATCTTCCCACTTTCCTCTTCCTTACCAAACTTTAACACGCCCTTTTCTCCTTATTTTTCTTTTCTTTTTTATCTGTTTTCCTCACTCAAGCACCCAAAAAAGATTCTAAAATGTTTGGTTATAAAATAGGAATGTGTTTCCTCATAAAGTTTTAAGATAGATTAGTTAGATGCTCTATATGTCATTTCCAAATCAACAACAAAAAGGAAAGGCATTCTTTCACAAATAAACTGAACCATTTTCCCCCTTCTTGAGTGTAAGACCCTGGGCCAAGAGTGCAGCCCTGTCATCTGGGCCAGCCCTACCAAGCAGTGGTATATTTCTCATGAAGCCAAAGAGAAAACGTGTTCAAGCAGAGCCGGTGCCCATTTGTACTCTCCTGCAAAACTTGAACAGTTTGAAAATGTCATTTCACTTCTCAGGGCCTCATTCACAGTCCCAAACATTCCTAAAACATCTCCCAGTACTGCAGTTTCCATAGGTTGAAATCTTGGATTCATTTCCCATAGAAATGCTATCAAGTACCAAATTTCGTTAGCCCAACAAAGCCTGGCTAAGTCATAACTTGCAGGTATTCTATCGCCAATAGATGACAATTGACACTATTTTCCCCCAATTTTCTCTAGACCTAAGGTATCTTACTAGACAATGCTTTTCCCTTACTGATATAAATGTATCATTAGAGTCCCAGAGGGCAAGAATGGAACTATTAAAGCTAAGGAGAATAGATTTCTTTTTCTACCCCTTGAGAATATTTAAAAGTTGCAATAGATCAGATGATACACAATAATATTGATCAGAATGAACTCCAGGAAGTTGAAACAGAGGTTTTCTTTTAATTTCCTTCTGTCTTATTTGTTCATTTACCTGCCTTGGACAGGGTCAGTGTGGGTGGGGGAGACCCAGAAATAGAGGGACAAGAGGCAAACCAATGCAGCAGTGGTACTCACTGGACATAATGTTGAAAATGAACTATACGACTTGTGGGTGGGGATGGGAGGGAAAAACTGGGAGAGTGAAAAGGGGTGATATTGTCCAAAAAGAAATGTACTCTTGACCTGCTTATGAAACTGTAACTCCTCTGTACATCACCTTTGCAATAACAATAAATAAATGGAAAACAAAGTTGCGAAAGTTCATTACCTCATCATTTAGGGACCATCGTACTCTTTGCCTTTTAGAGCCAACCAAACCCTGATCTTTAAAAATAATATTTTTTTCCATTGAATTTATCTTTTTGAGAAGGCTAATCCTGCACACTTTTATTTAAAAAAAAATAGTTTTAGTATCGTTAAGTAGTTGTGCAAAGGAATTTACATTTTATAAAGCAGTTGATTAGTCAGAGCAATATTTATAAGTAGTAAATAGTATATATCTGAGTCAAGCAGAAAAGGTCAGATAAGTTGGTGGTAGGGAAATGAACCCTAAGATATTTATTCAAATGTTTTTTTTTCTTTCATGCGATTGTTTCTAACACATTTATAAGATTATTTCTTTGTTGCTTTGTATGTCCCTCTCCCACGGTATAACCCCTGCTTTCACTGTATTTGATGTCAATATAATTTGTGGAAGGGAAGGGAAAAAACAAATCGTTTAAATAGGGATATAGGTGGACCCATTGCAACAATGAGATGCACAGGTCATTATGTCGAAAATGAACTTTACGACTTTGGTGGGGCGCAGGGAGGATTAGGTGGGGGGGGTGTGGGGGAAGGATGGGAAGGGATGGGAAGGGGAAACAAAGGAGGAGGCTACAATGCTTGATAAGAAATGTACTCATTATCTTGCCCGTGTAATTGTAACCCCTCTGTACAGTATTTTCACAATAAAAAAATATGTATAAGTAGATGGATAAAGCACCTTGCCACCCAGCATAATTCTCGGGCATTTCAACATCATGATTTACCCTAACATCACGATTTACCCTCAGTGTGTTCTAACTTGCCAATCACATACCCGAGGTGAGAATTATCTGAAAGTTTTCAATCCTGTATTACACATTATCTCCAAATTCTGTGCTAAGGACACATTGTGAGTTCTACACTCTGCTAATAGAGACATCAGTCACCCTAGATAGTCCAACTAAACCCCTCCTGCTCCATCGCCAACCCTCTTCTAAATTCTGGTAATCTATTAAGATTTGCTCAGTTATCCAAATTACAGATAGCTTGAACCAGCCCCTCTGCTTTTTTCTTCTCTCGGTGGTGGTCTTACCCTGAAAATCCCATCGCAAAATCCCGTCTCAAATAAGAATGATCTTTTCTCGTCTTCATTTGCCCATAATTATAGTTCAAAGTCCCACCTACGTTTCTGAAGCTATCTCCTAATTAATCTCCTTATCCTTAGTTTTATTCTTACCATTCTCTTATATTTTAGGAGATAGCATGAAATTTTAGACGTGGGGGAGAAAAAACTTTCTGGAGTTTTCTGAGGCTTTTTTCTTTTGCAATGATGACAAAATTCCTTGGGCTGGGATATAACTCAGAGGTGAGGCACCTGCCACGCATGGGCAAGACCCCGGCTTCCGTTTCCAGCATTGGAAGAAAAAGAAATCTTAAGTCTTTGATACAGTACACAAAGTGCTTTCTAAGCTGCTGCTTCTGTAGAATTGTGATTTCACAAGCTCTGCTGGGAAAGTGACATTCTCTTTTTCATAAGAAGGCTAAGCTGATAGAATGTAAGCCTACAGCAACTACTGGATGTCTTTGCCATCTTTTGAGGAGATTTCACACAATAAAATAGCCAAAAGGGAAAAAGACAGAGCTATGAGTGAGAAAGACAGACAGACAGAGAGAAAGAGACAGACAGACAGACAGACAGAGAGAAACACACAGAGACAATACAAAAACATCCTGATGACAGTCCTATAAAAGATGCATACCCAGCCATGCCTGAAGCTTTTTTGAATTCCCAATCACAGGAACCCATAGTTATTTTTCCCTGTTCTCCTTCTTTCCTTCCTTCCTTCCTCTCATTTTCTCCTTACATTAGCATTCAATTGAACTTCCCCAAATTTTTCTCCAAGATAGAACAAGCTCAGTAGAAGTATCCATCTTTTTTTTTCCCCTAATGTCTAAGTATATCCCAAATAACTAGGTAGTGCTATATCATACATTTCAATAAGAACACCACGAATGTTAGGACACTGGAATCAGTTTTAGTCTCATATCCTCTAAGAAAGACATTTCTGCTGTATTGAGGTGTCTATGTTGAATGACCGTCAAGTCCCAATGCCGACTCTGTCTATTAATTGATTCTTTACTAAGTATCTCTCCTTAGATACATTCAGTCCAATAACTGTCAAAATCCACATGATATTCAATTAAGAGCTATTTGCATCTCAAAAGATGAGGGTCCAAGGAGTTAATTAACATTAAAAATAATCACATAGCCAGGATAATGTAGCTGAAACTCAATTGCAGGTGTGTCTGCCTTCCAGACAAATAGTTACCACATTGTGTATGTGTTAAACAGTTGATTGGAGTTGCATTCCCCGTACTAAAGAATAAAATTATATTGGTTGAGCTCCTTAATAGTGTAAGAATTGGTAAGTCTACCTATAGATCAACTAATTATAGCACTTAACAGACAGCAACTAGTTATTTCATTTAATCTTCTCTTCATGAAACTGTGACTGTATATGATCAACCCCAATTTATAAGTATGACACTGGCATAAGGACCAGAATGTTCCAAAATCAAAGAATGGCCAGTACTGAAATCCAAATCCATGACTATCTGAAATCAAAGTGTGTGTTAAAAAAAAAATCTTCTAAATAAAACTATTTGACAGCCGAGATGCTAACAAATAGAAAGGTAATTATAAGAAATCTGAAGGGATTGATCTCATTTTTTTTCATATTATGTTTTAATGTGGACACGCCAAACAGAACTAATATGAGAAGATCTTCTACTGAAATTCTGCATTCTGTGAAATTTACAGCTAGGGATGAAAAGAGGAGGACCTTGTAGATTACAATGGTCAGGTTCAAGTACAATGCTGTCAGACTCAGAAAGCTGAGCAACGTTGTGGAGACAAAATGTTCTGTCTCCACGAATATTTCATTTGCCATCAGACTCTGCTCCTCAGGCACCTAGTAATACCTCTGAGCTTCTGTTTACCCACTGGTAAAATATATTGAACATCACAACCCGTGTTATATGGCTGTTGTGAAGATTACATGATATAATTCTTATAGGTACACTTAGGAAAGTGGCTGGGTTGTAATAAATGCTCAATTAATGTCCTTATTTTGATATATGGAGTAGAGTGACATGGTTCCAGTATTTCCCAGAAGAACTCCCATGCATTCCCATCCCTCACTGCCTTCTCTCTCTCTCTGCAAACACAGCACTGTGTCATAAAATTCACTTAATCTGGCCTCACCTGGCTTGGGTTGTGGGAGCATTTTAAAGCCAACTCAATCATGTAATGGTTTGAGAAAGTCTTGCAGCCTTGTAATTGAGCTTTATTTTTGAAATATCTTTTACTTATTATAACTAAATTTGTCTTATTAGAAGATTACATAAAAGGTTCAGGGAATATAATAGAGTAGGTGAACTTGTTCAAAATGCCTTGTGTGCATCTATGGGATTATTACAATGAATCTCCCCTGTACTATTAACATATGCAGATAACAGAAACAATGATGAAATCAAAACATTCCCAGGGAAGCTAAAAGCAATAGAATATGTTG
Source organism: Dipodomys spectabilis (assembly GCF_019054845.1). Lineage (NCBI taxonomy): Eukaryota > Metazoa > Chordata > Mammalia > Rodentia > Heteromyidae > Dipodomys > Dipodomys spectabilis. The sequence goes on from NW_024870804.1 coordinate 5,280,937, forward strand.
CTAGAATGACTAAAGAGAGTCTAAAAGTTGGTTCTGCTGAAATGAAATTCCACCAGGTGGCAACACAAATGTAACAGGAAGAAAATTAAATAAGTGTGTGAGTAAACATATTGTCCCTTTTCATGTCTTCATTTAAAAAATATTGCTGTAAATACAAGAGGATGTAAATCCAATGTTTTCTCTTTTTAAAAAGATGATGTATGAGTCCAGGTGCTGGTGGCTGGTACCTATAATCCTAGCTGAGATCTGAGGATTGTGGTTCAAAGCCAGCTGGGAAGGAAAGTCCTTGAGACTCTTATCTCTACTTAGCTACCAAAAATGGAGCTGTGGCTCAAGTGGTAGAGTGCCAGTTCTGAGCAAAATAAATGCTCAGGGATACCACTACGGCCCAAGACTGGAATGTGAGAGAGAGAGAGAGAGAAAGAGAAAGAGAGAGAGAAAGAGAGGCAGACAGACAGACACAGACACAGAGAGACAGAGAGACAGAGAAAGAGGCAAAGGCAGAGACAGACAGACAGACAGACAGACAGAGTAAATGATAAAGTCCCAAACTTGGCTAAATTCCAAAAGCTTTAGGTTGACAAAAGCTATTCTCAGAAAATTACTTTACTACTACTGTTGTTGTTGTTTTATTATTACTATTGCAGGTACCAGAGTTTGAACTCAGGGTCTTACACCTGCTCAGCTTGCTTTCTTGGCTGACACCCTTCTAGTTGAACCATTTCCAACCCAGCTGTGTGCTGGTTAGTTAGAGATTGATTCTTGGGAAGTTTTCTGTACAGATTGACTTAAAACCTCCATCCTACAGATCTCAGCCTTCTGAGTAGTTAAGATGACAGGTCTGAGCCACTTGCACCTGGCTGATGACTTTTTGTGACATGACCTTCTCAAAAAGAAAAATCCAAACAAAAGCCCCTAGTGCTGTAACAAGATTCATACCTATCAGGGTAGCACTGTGCTATTACCCTCATGTCAGTTACATCTTAACCCTCAGCAGTGGTGGAGTGGCGTTTTTCTCCCCATCTTTATCAGAAATGTCTTCTGCGTCTGCTCTGCTCCTTTCGTTCCTCTTGTTAAATCAGAGCTCCAGCGTGCTCCGGCAATCTGTGCAAATAGCCCGCTGTTTACAGTCTTGATCATCTTTGTGTAATCTGCAGAAGTAATTGGATTCCTAGGAATGTAGCTGAACTTTCAACATCATCGACATGGCAAAAAAAAAAAAAATAACATAAAAACTAAGAAGAAGAATCCTAGTGGGAATCTGGAGCCATGAACATCTTACCTACTACCCTTCGGCCATCCTTCTCCTCAAATTCTGGAAGCTTTTTTTTTTTATTCTTCAGCTCAGAGCGACCTTTTCCCCTCAGGCTGGAAAGGTTGTGTCTTCAATATCTGGCCCAAGCAGCCAGAAAGGCTGTGGTTCCTTTCAGCGAAGCGGGGTTGCAAAAGTCACCGCTCTGTGGGTCTCTGCTTTCCTTCATTGCTGTGGCGGATTATGATCTGATTCCAAACAAATAAAGACAAAAGGGCTCCTTTTGGTTTAAAAATAAATAAATCATGACAAGCCAATGCCCGGGGCTCACGCCTGCCTGCAATCCTCACTTCCTCGGGGAGGCTGAGATCTGGAGGATTGTGACTGGAAGCCAGCTGCAACAGGAAAGACTGCAAGATGCTCTCTGCAGTTTAACCAGCAAAAAGCTAGCGGGGAGGCACGGCTAAGGGAGTAGGGTTCCAGCCATGATTGGAAATAAGCCGAGAGAGACCATAAGGCCCTGAGTTCAAGTCCCCCACTCCCCCTCCTCATTCGCCTCTACCCAAAAGAAGTCACTGTTTTCTGGAGAGACACATACACAACCCCATGGTCCATAGTGTTCGCTTCTTTCCCAGGGAGAGTGTCTGCCTTGGTTTCTTTCTTGTTTGTTTGAATGCTGGCTCTTGGTTATATTTAATTAGCACCTATTAGCGGTACTGGGGGTAGGGCTCCATTATGATATTCCATACATGCATACAGCAGGCCTTGATTACATTCACCCCTTCTCTGCTCTCCCCCCAGCCTTCTTTTCCTCCTTGTGAATACAATTTTAACAGGTTTCATTGTTCTACTTTCATCCACCTCTGTAAAATACTACTGTGGCTCTAGCCATGGTCCTTCACCCTCTCTCTGTGTTCCTCCTCTCCCCTCTTGCTGATACCTAGCCCCAAATGAAACAAATTTCCTCTCCTGCCATTTATTCTTTTTTTTTTTTTTAGTATATATGAATTGTATCAATGGTGTTTTACTAATGTGCACATTGTATGTTTATCTGACTGCTTTCTCTTTCCCTGCTCCCCCCCCAGCCCTCTATCTCTCTATGATTTGACAGCTATGAATAAGGTTATGTCATCTTCATCCATAGACACAATGTATTTCCATATTGTTCATGCTCCTACATTGCCTTTCCCTCTCCTCCTCCTGTCCCGAGTCTCACAATTATATCAAGATAGTCTAGATGTCTCTTTCTCTGTTTGTGTGTGTTGATACATACCTTTTAGGTCCAGATTCCACATTAGAAGAGAATCGTGTCCTTTGGCCTTGATAGTGGCTTACACAGATTAATGTGATCATCTCCAGTTCCATCGCTCTCCTGTGAAGAAGGACTTTATTCTTCTCTATTGCTGAATAATACTTCACTGCACATGGACATCCACTTTATCCATTCATGAGCTGCAGGCCATCTAGGCTGCTTCCATTAGTTGGTCATTGTGAATAGCAGCCATGCTAGCTGGCTGACTTTGGGCAGAGTGACCTCCCTCTTGGTGCCATCATCTCCCCCACCCCCACACAGGTAAAAAACAGAGATGATCACAAAATTTGCATCACAGAGCGGTTAATGTGTGCAGGCTGAAGACATTGGCAGATCAGAGTAAATCTTGCCTGTTAGTTAACTCAAAGGAGAAAATGACAAATGGATGCCTTATTGCAGATGTCTTGGTAGTGGTGGGCCTTGGTGTTTCTAAATTACCCTCAGATAAATAGAGATGGAAAAGAAAGAGGTCACACCATGTTGGTGGCCTCCGGGCCTGAGGTGCAGTAGCAGCCGATCTCTGTGGCAAACCCAGACACATCCACTACCATCGCCCTGCAGCAACCGGACCGCTTTCCTTCACACAAAGGAGTTCTTACCACAGCGATAGCTTTCAGATGAAAATATGTCATAATCTCAAGAGCGAGATACTACTGGAAAAAAAAATTAAAGCCACCTAATGGAATCGATTAAAATAATAATGTAATTCTTCAGGCCCGGCGACCAAAAGGTGTTAATCACTTTTTGCCATGAATTCCATCTCCTCCACCTTCACGCTCCAGCCCTTTGCTGGAGCCAGCCCAAGCAGAAAAGTCTGTGAAACTCTCATCTCCAATGAGGAACCAAAAAACTGGAAGTGATGCTGTATCTCCAAGTGCTAGAGTGCTAGGCCTTGAGCAGAAAAGCTCAGGGACAGTGCCCTAGGCCCTGAGTCCAAGCTCCATGACAAACAAAAAGTCATGTTCCTAGCTTATATGGTTCCAATGCTGTATTGGTTTTGAGCACTCCTGCATGTGGTGCTGTGGATTGAACTAAGGGTTAACATGCTAAGCATCCTCTATCCTTAGCTATAACCCTGGTCTCTGTTAGGGAACATTTGATCATCATTTCCTAACTTTCGGTCTCTGGTAGGTATGTCACCTATATCTTCTTCAAGACCTTACCTTGCTGTAATAAAAGCAATTTTACCTCTACTTATATCTTCCTCCAGTTCTTGACTAGTATCCCTGTGCCTCTCACATTTTTTGCTTCCAAATCAGTTACAACATCTGTCGACTCCCTCATGAGATGTATTGCATAGTGTAGGCCAAGTTTATTTCAGAGTTGCACGCATGCCGTAGCTATAACCTGTTTTAAAGAATCCTTTCACTGCAGTTTTTAACAGCGGTAGTTGGGAATTTATTTACTTATTTGTTTGTTTAATTTTGGTGCGCTGACCATTGGAGGTCTCTATAAATGGATTCATGGCTTTTAGAGATGAATCTAGTTTGGTTGAGCTAGATGTTCAACCAAGAGTTGAGATGCTAGTTCTTAACTCATGTTCATTTCTTCTCTCCTTTAGCTGAAATCACTCAAGAATCTCATGCCTTCCGGCAGAAGAATAACTCCTTCATATCTGAGCCAGTGTGTTTTCCTGTTTCGCTACTCCGGGTTGGTGGATGGAGTCGTAGAAACAAAAAAAGGAATTGTAGAAGCAAGGGGGACCGCTCTATGTTTGTGTGTCTGAAATTCAGAAATGCCTTCATCTCTAGCCCTCTTGGGTGAACAAAGTTTCATCTCGAGGTAGCAGTAGAGGTTAGTTCCAGGCCTTCCTGGAGATGCTCACGTCTATAATATTAAGCACCATAGTACATAGAACTTGCCTATCATATTTACACCTTCCCCTGTATACCTCAGATCATCTCTAGATGACTTAGTATACTTAATCCAATGTAAACGCCCCAGAAATTGTTGTTGCACGGTACTAATTAGAGGAGAACGAGAAGGAAAAGAAGTCCTCATTTGGATATTTTTCTCTCTGAAGTTAGTTGAATCTCTTAAGTGTGGAACTCAACAGATACACAGGGCCAATTATAATATTGTCCTACCTCCCTGGCTTAATAGAATGAGCTTGGTAGCCATCGCTCCCTTTCTGCTTCATATGGAAGAGTTTGAGGAGAATTTGTGTTAGTTCTGCTGTAAAGGTTCATAGAGAATTCAGCCGTGGAACTATCAGGAGCTGGAATTTTCTTTGTCAAGAGATTTTTTTTTTTTTTTTGGTATCTCCGTCTCAATTCCATTCTTTGGTATAGATCTGTTTAAGTGACAATATCCTCTTTCAGGACACTGATGCTATCTAGGAATGTATCTACTTCTACCAGATTTTTCCAGTGTGTTGGCATAAAAAAATCTGTTAAGTATTCCTGTGTAATGTTCTGAATTTTACTCATAGTTGTTGGGATATCCTTTTTTTTTTTTAACCTCTGATTTGATTTTGGGCAGATGTGCTAAGGGTTTATTCAGTCTTCAAAGAACCGACTCTTTGTTTTGTTGAGAGTTCAAAATATACCACCATAAATTATATCTGTGATGTATGCAATGTTGATATGTCTCTTACATATGTATATATAAAGCCTATGTATACATTTTCTCTTTATTTTTATGTAAATACAAAAAAATCATCCAACAAGCTGCTTCATCATTTATGTGTTTGGAAGGGCAATGCCAGTCCCTTTCAAATTCTAAGACTTAAAAAAAAAAATCTTACTTGGAAATTTAACATGACTACCAGTTCAGGGAGAAATGTCTCTGTGCATGTCCAAAAAGACATTTCCCAAAATGTGTATGAGCAGCAAAATATTCCCATTGTGTAAAATATAGAAAATTACAGTAGAACATAAAAAGATCAGGGTTGGGTGGGTGGATCAAGTGGTAGAGCCCTTGACTAGAAAGCCTGAGGTCTGCAGTTCAAACTCTAGCATCACCACCACTACTACTACTATTACTAATAATAATAATAAATGGGAAGAAAATATTAATAATAAAAATTAGCTACAACCATACCCCACAGACACAATAGTCCCTACAAAATTCAGATCACAGGATAGACAACACACCACAGCTTCCACTCAGAACATTACACCAAATAGAATACAGACATGATTTTGTGTCTGCGCATGCCCCTCATCAGCATGATTTTAATGGCTTCCTTATACATTTCACTGCATGATCATAGCGTAATTTATTTGACAAATTGTTTCTGGGAAATATTCCATGTGCTGTGGTTAATCGCTATTATATAAACAGGGGGATAATACCTGTGTGCATTTGTGAGTCCTTCTCTTGGATACATTCTTGGAAGTAGAATTGGTAGAGTGGAAGATACTCAGAAACCTTTTCCGACAACTTTCTGAATTACGCTCTTGAAAGAAAGGCACAATTCGAGCTCCCCCGGTCAGAGCATAGAAGCACAGCCTTTCCACCAGACAGCAAGCGATACTCCACATCTTGTGGCTTATTCTTTGTCAGTTGGATGGGTGAGTGATGGCATTTCGTTGATGCTTTGATCTGCATCTCCGTGATGCAAAATTGGACAATACTTTGACACCTGCCTTTTCCCCATTCATGGGTTATCGACTCACACCCCTTCCTTCTTTTCCACTTGGCTCTTGTTCTGTTTTCCTTACTGATCTACTAAATGCACATAGATTCAAATTTATTTCAGTGTAATCGACTTACCAAATGTATTCACTTTGGAAGAAAAAGTAGTGGCAAAAATGAGCACTTAAAACTCCAAACGAGGAAGTCTGGCCATTCTATCTTTGGGGATGAGGAACTAAGGCCAGAGGGCAGCAAGGTTTTCCTCCAACTGTCTTTCCAGCCCAATACCCCCTCTACTCCTCCCTGTTTCCATGTGCACATCAGGCAATTGAGTCTGTGTGCTTGTAAGCCAGGGCTGCCTTAGGTCTTGGGGAATGAGAATCCATGACAAAGGGTCAAAGGAAAAAGGTGAAGGGTTTTTACATCTACTCCTCTCCCAGCATGCCTTGCTGTGAATCGATTGGAGCCTTGCATTCCTTCTGGTCACAGCCACAGTCAGATGACCTAGCTGCTCCCAGAAGTCCACCTGCTGGCTCAGAAACATCAACTCTTTTCTTGATGGCACCTGGATCCTAGAGTGGCAGGAACTACCTGCTGCAGGTGGCCAGTAGTTCATCCTTGTGTTCACATCTCTGTGGATGGCACCTGCCTTTATTCTTCACCTAAACCCACGTATGGTCCATCTGTTTCTGGGGTGGGGGGGATTTCACTTCTCACCTAGGAGATGAAAGTGTCTGGGCTCTAAATACCTCCCTTCAGTTCTTTTATAAATAATAATTACTAATTTTAATTAAAAATCCTTTAACATGTTTCCCTGGGGGCCACTTGAATGTTCTTTTCTGTGATTTGCTATGCGTTTATTTTCTGTGACTTCTGTCGAGCAACTGGCCTCTTTGTGATCACTTTACAGTGGTTTGTAAGACTTTTTTCTTTACTCATGGCAAATCATTTCTATTACAAAGGTTCCTCCAACCTATCATTTTGCCTTCTGTTTAAAACATATTTTGACACGCAAATATAAAATTTCCATCGGGTATCCACGGCTCACACCAGCAACCCCAGCTACTCGGGAGGCTTAGATGTGAGGATCAAGTGTTTCAAAGCCAGTGCAGACAGGAAACTCTGTGAGATTCTTATCTCCAATTAACCACCCAAAAGCTGGAAGTAGAGCTGTGAGTCAAGTTGTAGAGACCTACCCTTGAGTGAAGAAGTTAAGGCATAGTGCTCAGGTTCTAACTTCAAGCCCAGTACAGAAACAACAACAAAAATTACACATTTTTGCATTTAGTCCAAATGTCTATATATCTTTTGGTAGCTTTGTGCATACTGTTCCAATTAATAAAGCTTTATTATTCTAACATACAATATAGTTGTCTCCTGGATTCTTTTCTAATATTTTCATATAAGTTTTATCTATAAGTCTATCTATTCTCCATTTAGGTTGTTTCCAGCTTGGAACGATTTCAAATTCATGAATATTCAAATGTACCTTGTTGTATGAGGTAAAGCAGGAATCCACACACATTTTGATCAGGGAAATTGAAACTAATGCAAGAACGAATTGCACTTTGTCCTCAAGAGTTTAGCACACACACAAAAAAAAATTTAAGAATTATAACTTGTATTCCTTGTGGGTATAAGGAGAAAGTAGTTGTCTCTGAAGTTATTGGAGGCAGTATAAATGTTTATAGTCCTTTTGGAAAGTAAAAAGGTAATATCTCTTAAAATTAAAAGTACACATGCTGTTCAGCCCAGCAATTCTACTTCTGGGAATCCAACCCCAGCAATAAAAGCATCAATGCATTAGAACACCTCCAACGAGATGTTTATGGTGGCATGGCCTATAGTAGCAAAATAAATCCAAAGACAAAGACAGGGTTGAAAAATCTATATAGAGAATATGCTGTGGCCACTTACAAGAATGAATTGTGGTGGTAATAGAAAGGTTTCTATGAGGTATTGTCGAGTAAGGACAGAGAGAAATGTGCTTTCTACCCTAACACTGCTATTCATCAAATGGTGTCGAGAAAGATGCGTGCATATGTGTTCACAAATACCTCCATCAAAAAGTAGAGGAGCAGAGGAGAACTTGCAGTGTGTAATCAGCAAGTGTTATTTTTTTAAAATGAGAGTTGGAGGTAGGGCGAGTAAAACACTCTAATAGAACATTTTCAACTCCTCCTTTGTGTTAGGATCTTTTTAAAAATGAATACAGTCAAGGGAGATTACTCCTTATGCCATGATGCTTCTGATAATCAGGTTTGTTAGCTGTTTTCTACACCAGAGGAACCATTCGTTGGTTCTCTGCAGATACCAACTGGGATTCACGAATTAATTCACATCAAACATGAATTACCCCAGGTAGCACCCATCCTAAAGACTCAGTGTCACAGGACTTGTTTCTGCCACTTGGATATCATTGAAAGGAGCAGGTTACCCCAGGTAACTCCAACTTCTGTCCCACTAGGCTACAGCTAGAAGTTTCTTCAATCACCTCCTCAGGTTTGGTATTCGCTCTAACAGCTCACAGAACTCAGAGAGGCCAAGTACGATCCATCAAATGCAAACCTTTGGATGGAAAAATGTGTGTGTGGCCGGGGTGGTTGGGGGGGACCATTTTTTATTAGGGAGTCACTCACACACAGCAAGAGCTTTGGAAATTAAAGAGAAGAGCAATGAAGACATTTACTCTCCAGTTCTAAAGAAAAGCCATGCCAACCTGGCATTGATTTTCTTTTCTTTTCTTTTCTTTTTGCTAGTTCAATACTTAACTTAATGTTACATGTTAAACAACAAGAGTTTACAATTCGCTAGTCCTTCCGTTACAGGGAATTAAGCAATAAAAATCCATTCTCCTTCCAAACGCCAAGAGCCACAGCCATGCACTAATAAAGGAGTGAACGTAGCCAGTGATTCTGTGGGCAGATTGATTTTTTGTTTTCCTCGATATCTATTGGGGACGCCTTAATAGACTCCCAGACATCTTTTCTCTGACATTCTGTCATTTCTTACCTCCTTTTCCTTCCCCCCCAAGCCTGAGACTCACATGTCTATTGATGCACGTGTTACTAAAATGTTTGAGGTAGAAGCGAGTGTACCATGCCTGCGGCCTCTTGGTCTCAGAAAATTCCCAATCAAAGGTTACAAAAGCCATAAGTGTAGATGCCGGAAGACCCTTCACTGGAGCTTTGTAACAGCCTTGTGAAATCCACAGTTATTTCACAGTAATCATTTCACGGTAAGGTAGTCCCTGTTTGGAAACGTGGCATGCCAACATAGGTCACGATTGTCCTACGAGAATTACTATCAGGGGAGAGAAGAGCTAGAAGTGGAGCCTGCTCCCGTCCTTGACTTTCACCTTCCTGTAACGGCTTTCTCTCAGACGTGTTCATTTTCTTCTGGTTAACTCCAATACGTCACGGCTTCTTTATTAGGAAAGTGGAGCCAGGTAGAATGGCAAAGACATGAGTTGACTCAGGGCATCCTGTCGCTCCACGCAACCAAGTTTAAAGCAGGGAGCGTGACACAGGTAGGAACAGAGCAAATGTGGAAAACAAGAAGGTCAACAGCCTCCAAGAGAGGCCATTGCTCATGTTTGATAGAAGTCTCAAAGAGGCCCATGCTTCCTGCAGGGCCAGGGGGGGAAAGGCTTGCCTTGATTTGGAGGTTGGATGGAGACTCCGGATGCTGGCCAGCCTCTAGTAACTCTTTGCCCACCAACCAGGATGAGGGGTATGAGGGCAGGGTGACTCTTGGCTGAGTTCCTTGCACAAAGCTCACAGGCAACTGTGCCATTCCAGGGCTACAAGAGAGGGGCATGGATATAGGAGATTTCCTTTATTTGCTGATGTCTGATTTGCTCTTTTAATTATCAGGACCCTGGGGACTACCTAGGGTCCATACCAAGGACCCAGGATAATGCTCCAGCTCAGAATCCTGAATTCAACTACATCTGCAAAGCTTTTTCTGCCATGTCAGGGAGCATCCATCCATGGATTCACAGGTAACTATGAATACTGTTGTCTGTCTACCACTGGAATCTGGCAGTTACTCACTCCTTATCAGCCGCACGCACGTGTGTGTGTGTGTGTGTGTGTGTGTGTGTGTGTGTGTGTATGTGTGTGTGTGCTGGTACTGAGACCTGAACACAGGTCCTCAAGCTCTCCCTTGGTTTTTTCATTCAAGGCTGGTGCTCTACCACTTGAGCCACAGCTCCACTTCTGCCAGGGTTAATAGCAGATAAAAGTCTCATGGACTTTTCTACCCAAGCTGGCTTTGAACCACAATCCGTAGATGCTAGCCTCCTAAGTAGTAAGATCACAGATGTGAGCTACTAATGCCCAGGCATACCAATAATCTTATTGGTTACTTATAGTATCTGGAAAAAGAAAAATGAATAGCTCTAAGGAAGGAGACAAAGGAGATGATATAGATGGTAGCGGAGGTCCGTGAAATTGAAAACAGAAAAACAATTGTGAACAAATCAATGAAAGAAAACAACTGGTTGTTTGAAAACTCTCTAGAAAAACTGATAAAGAAAAAAAAGGAGGAGATGGCACTGATCAAGATGCATTGTTCTCAGAAACTGACCTGTTGGAATGAAACTCCATTTGGCAACTACTTAAAGTTTAAAAAAAAAACAACAAAAACTAGGGGCTGGGAAGGTGGCTCAGTGGTAGAGCGCTTGCCTTGCATGCATGAGGCCCTGGGTTTGATTCCTCAGCACCACATAAGCAAAAAGAAAAAAGCAGGAAGTGGCACTGTGGCTCAAGTGGTAGAGTGCTAGCCTTGAGCTGAAGAGCTGAGGGACAGCGCCCAGGCCCAGAGTTCAGGCCCCATGACCGGACCCCCAAAAAACAACAACAACAACAAAATCTAATAGAATAGAGAAATGTTTCCAATATCAGGAATGATAGTTACCACTGTAGACTCTGCAGACATCAAAATAATAATATGAGAAGACAGTGAACAATTTCATCCCCACTCCAATTTGATGTCATATAAAATGGACCAATTCCTTAAAAAAATACACATAACTAGAACTTACTCCACAAAAAAGTAAATTATTTGAATAGTTCTGTAACTAGTCAACAAGAAAGTACACTAACTGAAAAAGAAAGAAAGGTAAACAAGAAAAAAAAGAAACAAATGAAATTTTAAGTTTATAAATACTTTCAAAAGAAGTCTATCTAGTGCTAAAAAAATCCATTCTCTGTCAAGTATTAATTAATGGGTTTATTTATTAATAGAATGAGTTTAACACGGTTCCTAGCAAAACCCTCACAAGAGCGTTTTTTTCATATAAACAGTTGTAAAAGATGGATGGCAAGGCATCTGAGGGAACAGAGCTAAAGCAATTCTGTAAAAGGGGAATAAAATGAGCGGATTCTCTCTGTCTCAAAGCTTACTGTGTAACCACAGGAATTCAGGCAGGGAGGTGTAAGTGGGGAGATAGACATATTATAGGTCAATGGATCAGAATAGAAATCCCAGAAATAGGCTCACGGAGCCTATTCCTAGCCAGCTTATTCTTGGGAAAGGTGCAAAAACAATTCAGTAGAGGAAAGAGAGTGTTCCAATAAAAATGCACGGGGATAAGTCGAGCTGTACATTGAAAATCAAAAGAAACTTAGAGGAAGCGCTACTGAAAACCCACATCTTCATCATAATTTACTTAAGCCGGGTCATGCATTTAAATACATGACTGATGGCTAGTTTTAAATGAAAACATAATGGGGGGGGGGGATATTGAGAGGTGGCAAAAACAAAAATAAAAACTTCTCAGCTTGACATCAAAAGTGCATCTATAAAGGAAAATGTATCCCTCACCATAAAAATAATAGTGTCTTCTCCATAAAGAACCCCTTTATGAGTACAAGGTAATCCTAACTCCTGAGGAGCAGACAAATCTGTTAGATTTTAATCTCCAAAAATCCAGCTGTGGCTCTACTTAAGTGCTAACCTTGAGCAAAACAAACAAAACAAAACAGCTCAGGGACCGTGCCCAGGCCCTGAGTTCAAGCCCCAGTACTGGCACAGAAAATAAAAAAGTACAAAGAAATATAAGCAGACCTGACACAGGACTAGTATTTAAATATATAAAGATCTCTTGCTACTCAAAAGTGGGATTATACGCATTAAAAAAATCCAACTGCAAAATAGATGAGAAACATAAAGAGGTTATATAAGTGGCCTCTAGTAAACACATGGAAAGCTGCTCACAGCTTGAGCCAACAAGGAAATGCAAATTCAAACCTATTAGAATGGCATTTTTTTTAATGCCAACACTAATCAGTGAGATGTGGAGAAAATAGATTACTCATCTATTGCTGGTATGGATAGAAAATAGCAGGGCCTCTGCTGAAATAATTTTGTCAAACCAAACAACATGGTGCTGGGCACCGGTGGCTCATGCTGGTAATCCTAGCTACTCAGGAGGCTGAGATGTGAGGATCTTGATTCAAAGCCAGCCCAGGCAGGAAAGTCTGTGAGATTCTTATCTCCAATGGACCAACAGAAAACCAAAAGTGGAGCCATGGCTTAAAGTGGTAGAGCACTTGCCTTGAGCAGAAGAGCTCAGGGACAACACCAAGGCCCTGAGTTCAAGTCCTACAACCGCCAAAAAACAAAAAACACATTTAACTACCATTCAACCCAGCAACTACACCCACAGGCATTTATCCCAGACAAATAAAAACTTGTGTCCACGCAAGAACCTATTACACAAATGTGTATAGCAACGTTATTTATCATAGCCACAATTGAAATGACCCAGAGGTCCTTGGAAAAGTAAATGGAAACTCTGTGGTACATTGGTACTGTTGAATACTGTAATACCCGGATAAAAATGAATCAATGGGTGAGATCCATAACAATGTACATGAACCTTGACAGACTTATACTGAATGGTAAAAACACAATTTGAAAAAAAGAAGTTGCCTATTGTATGATTCTATTTAGATAAGGTTCTTGAAATGCCAACTTTACAGAAACGTGGAACTGATCAGTGGTTGCACAAATCTGAGAGGTGGTGGGAAGAAAGTAGCTAGCATAGACTATAATAATATAGTATAACATAATAAGCTATTGGTGGACCTTGAGTTGATGGAAGTACTCTCCATCTTGACTATTACCTTGTCAGTACTTCGTATTATTAGACTAATAGCTTAGAAAGATGTCACAATTGAAACTGCATGAGAGATGGTAAATATAGAGTTTTCCTTGTATTATATTTACAGCCATATTCAGATTTACAGTTGCTTTAAAATAACCATTGAAAACTAGGCATGAGTGGCTCATGACGGTAATCCCAGCTATGGAAGAGGTTGAGATCTGAGGATCTCATCAGGATTGAAACCAGCCCAAGCAGGAAAGCCAGAAGTAGAGGGGTAGCTCAAGTGGTGGAGTGCTAGCCTTGAGCAAAAACAAAACAAAACGAAACTCGGGGACACTGTTCAGGCCCTGGTTTTCCCACCATCTCCCAGACTGTGTGCAACCACTAAACTGTTCTCCATTTCTCTAAAGTTCAAGCCCCAGAACTGGAACCACAAAAAGAAACAGAACTAGAGGTATGGCTTGGGTACTACTGCACCAACTTTGAGTGAAAAAGCCAAGAAAAAAGGAAGGCCCTCAGTTCAAGCCCCAGAACACACACACACTCCCTCCCCCCCCCCCCCTCTCTCTCACACACACACACACAGAAATACAGAGGCATCGAATGCAAAATTATTTACAGGAGGCTCTGCATAATTAATAGGAATGAAAGAATTGTGCCTGCCTTAAATTAAATTATAAAGGGCCAGAAGATGGAAAGGACCTAGAGATGGAATAAGGTTTATCACTAACACATTATAAGAGACCCCCCAAAACCCTTTTACCACCTTGAGTAGATGTTTGTTAAAACCCTAACTCACATCCCATCAGCCAGTTAGCCAACAGACCAGTGGGTGTTGTTTACAGATAAACTGTCTCTTACCTCTAAACAAGCCGGGAGCAGCAATTCCTTCTCCCTGTGGCCAGAGCAGCTGGCACGTTCTGTAACCCCATCCCTCTCATCCCTAATCAATGCAGGTTCGATGTTAACAGGGCTCTTCTTCCCCAGCGTTCACAAAATCACTCTTCCTTGGAGGTCCAGCCGACATTTTCCAGCTGTTGCCAGCTGTCAGCCATTGAAGAACCTTGTTCGAACACCTGATCCATTCTTCTCTTGTTTTGGCTGTCACCTGTAATGGCTAAATAAACCTTTATTTCAGAGCTCTCTTGGGCTCAGGAGTTTTGGTTTAGTAACATCCTTAGGGTCCACCCAACCAACTCTTTGCAGATAAAGATACATCAGGGTTACCATCAGAGTCCAGCTTCTTGGCTTCCTAACCCCTAGATCAGCCAGCAAGCTTTGGTGATTTCTACTTCCTTACCTGGAAATGAGAGAGAGAATTTGGGCCTGACATGGTGGAGGATTGTGGGATGTGACACAGTGGAGGATTCTGGGATAAGTAGTCCTGGTTTGTAGTCCTTGACTGTCTGTCATAGGACCCAGAGACCAGAGAGGCCAGTGCTTGAATAGCTTTGAGGACAGACCTGAACTGTGATCTGAAAGACCACAAATGTGTACTTGAACTACAACCCTGTATTTCCTAGTGAGATCCTTGTCTCTGAAATGTGATTCTCTTCTCTGATTTATGGGGCAAAGAGTCACTGGTCAGGGTCATCTCTGTGCCCTTGATTTTCTCTCCCTCTCTCCTTCCTTCCCTCCATCTTCCTTCTTCCTTCCCTCCCTCCTGTCCTTTCCTTCCTTTCTTCTTTCCTTCCTTCTCACTCCTCTCCTCCTAACTTCCTTTCTTAGATCCTTCCTCCTTCCTTCTTTCCTTGCTCATTCCTTTCCTTCCTTTTCCCCTTCCATTCCTCCTTCCCTTTTTTTCCTCCCTTCCCTCTTTCTTTCCTTTAAATATAAAAGTATCTACTCTGACAACCGTGATTCCAGGACGTAGGAGTCTACCATTTGATCCCCTGTCACCTCCATCATGAAACGTTAACCAGTCGGCTTCCCAGTTGAGAAGAAAAAAGTCGGAGGCCCCCTGGTGGTGGAGGACAGAACTCCTGCATTGGTTTGCCTGTGTTCAGTGGAGCACAAAGCCGGAATGAGGGGAAAGGACTTGCAGAAGGGGAACTGTGGTCTGCTCTGTGTAGGCAGGGACCCACCAGCTGAGGCTGAGATCTGGAGGCCAGAGATTTGAGGCTAGCCCTCAGAAGGATGTTCTCTAGACCCCACCTCCAAAAGAACCAGCAAGCAAGCCAGGCTGGAGTCATGGCTCAAAGGGTAGAGCGCCAGCCCTAACAAGGAAGCTAAGCGAGTGCAAGGCTGTGAGCTCAAATCCCAGTATCCCCAAAACAGAATGTGTCTGTTGGGTGGTGATAAGGAGTGTAAGGGACTAGTATAGCAGGTGAAGTGAAGCTGTGTGTGTGTGTGTGTGTGTGTGTGTGTGTGTGTGTGTGTGTGACAGAGAGAGGGGGGAGGGAGGGAGGGAGGGAGAGAGGGAGGGAGGGTGGGAGAGGAGCCAGAAACTCCCCCCTGCATTGGGCCAGTGGCTGCAGGACAGAACAGACCTCTGGCTGAGCCGCGAGGATGCTCCGTCTGGCTGGTTATTATTATAGAACGAAGTGAGAAGACTGCCCCTCTCCACCTTCCCCAGCCATTCCCACTCGCTCTCCACCACCTGGATCCAGCCCAGCTCATTTAGCAATTGACTCAGCCATTCAGCCAAACCACACAATCAGAAGCTGCCGGTGGAGCAGAGGCAGACGAAGACTAATGAGGACAAAATCAGTGCGGCCCTGGGCGATGCTCTAGCACAATAGCAGCAACCCTGCGTGATCAGGACAGAGCGCCCTGGCTTTAGACTGAGCATCGGTACCATTTACTACCTTGGTCTTGGTCTAGACCACATGGTGAACTCCTTGAGGGAGTAGAAGAGGCAGAAATCTGAGTTTTGATTTTCAAATGTAAAGTAAACCTGCAAAAAAAAAAAAAAAACTCTCAGAAAAGATGATTTTTGCTGCTCTGTTTCCAGGCAGGGACATGGAAATTATTTTCAAGTATTGAAAATTAGAAGGAATTTAGCTCAAAAAATGGCTAAAGCCTATAACCCTAACTATGTGAGAGGCAGGGACCAGAAGATCCCCAGTTTGAGGTCAGTTCCAGCATGTACATTCACATGACTCCATTTCACTCAAAGGCTGAGCATGGTGGCATATTGCCTGACATCCCAGCTATGGGAAAAGCACAATGGCTGGGCATTGTGGCTCCTGCTGGCCATCCCTATCTACCAGGAAATGCACAAGTAGAAGGTTGCCAGGCCAGGCTAGTCTGGACATAAACAAGACCCTACCTTAAAGATAACCAACACACCCATGCACACACACACACATACACACACACACACACATGGCTGGAGACATGGCTCAAGTGGTTGAACACCTTGCAAACATGAGGACCCCTGAGTTCACTCCCCAGTGCTGACAAAAAAATTAATAAATAAATAGTAGAAGGAATTATTGGCCTTGATGCTTAAGGAATGGAGACATAATGAGTGGGTGTCATTAATCCGGAGAGAAGCAACAACAAGAAGTTGCTGCCAGCTCCAGTCCAGAGAGATAAGAAAGTGATCTCATCCAAGTCCAGAAACACATAGCCCACAGTAGGCCGTAGTTGATCAGATCAGGATGGAGAATATCCCCACCCCAGAAACCATCACAGACCTGTGTTAATTCAGCCAAGCAAAGAATCCTTCTGGTCCTGGGCACTAAGACTTGCGTGTAGGTAGCGCTCTGGGGTGGCTGGGCCAAAATTCGATCTTTGGTCAGCTGGATTCCAGGGCTGATGGACTGATTTAAAACCCCAGTATGCAAAGATAACAAGAAATCACAGACATCCCCCCCACCACCCCAGCAACTAATTTTATCTATTGGCAAATATAGTAAAATTCTAGTGTTTTTGTTTTCTAGTAAAGTACATGCTCAACATATTTATTAGAGGAATCGTGATCAGTCTTATTTCTCTGAGGCTTATTTCCTTTCGTTTTTATTAAGGTACAATTTGCATACACTAAATCCAACCTTTTAGGAGAGAGTTTCCGGGAGTTTTGACAAATGCACCCCATTAGGTATCGAGCACCATGAGCGAGCTGCAAGCTGCAAAACTCCCCCAAAATGCGTCTGTGTGATCAACATTTCTTCCCTCCTCACCAGCCCCCCGGCCACTACGGGATCTATTTTCTTGTCTCTGTCGTTTCGTTATTTCCAGAATATTGTATAAATGGAATCGTTTAAGTCTGCCTTTTCTCACACTTAGCATAATGTGCAGATTCATACATTTTAAAACGTGGAACAGGAGACTTTTGTTTAATGGTGACTGGGCAGGAGTCTGCACATTCCCTCATCCCTGGCTTTACAAGAAAAGCATTTTGCATGGAAAAAGTTAAAAAATCTTGACGACCTGTTCCTCATCTGGAACAAAAGTACCAGGGACAATAGAACTGAGTAAGCTTGCATGAAGATTACATAAATTAATATATGGGATACAGATATCATATAACATATACAGATACCATATAATCATATAATATATGTGCATACAGGTAAGTAGAGTGCTTGGCTGGCATAGAAGGTCCCCAGAGCCTCAAAAACATAAAATAAAAATAAGTCAAAGGTGTAGAAGTGATAGATATAAATTCATGATGTCAATGTTGCTATGATTCTTTTGATCAAGTCTCAAATTAGTCACCTTAGAGAAACCATTTTATTATTACAAATCTTCTTCTCCTCCTCCTCCTCCTCCTCCTCCTCCTCCTCCTCCTCCTCCTCCTCCTCCTCCTTCTCCTTCTTCTTCTTCTTGTCGGTCATGGGCTTGAACTCTGGGCTTGGGCGCTGTCCCTCAGCTCTTCAGCTCAAGGCTAGCGCTCTACCACTTGAACCACAGTGCCACTTCCGGTTTTCTGGTGGTTTATTGGTGATAAGAGTCTCATGGACTTTCCTGCCCGGGCTGGCTTTGAACTGCAATCCTCAGATCTCTCAGTCTCCTGAGTAGCTAGGATGACAGGCATGAACCGCCAGCACCTGGCTAATACAAATCTTGTCCATCTGCTACAGATCTCTGTTCATGTTTTTCTAGGCAGCATCTTTGACCTCTTTGGTTATCTCCTCCTTAGGCTAACTGACTTTTCTTTGTACATGCATTGCTCTGTTTCTGAAAGACTGAGTCTTCACCCAGCTCTTCTGTCAATCAATCACACCTGCTCCAATCAGAGATCTTCGTGGTTTAAGAGAATTTGATTGGTTAGACTTGGATCCAAGCTTATCAGTGAGGATCTTCCCGGAAATTTGCAGCACTACCAGGAGTTCGCTGTTTCTTTCTAGTGATTTCCTTATAGACTATACTGAGTTGTGAACCAGGAGCTTGGAGCTATTGTCTTCCTTAACATCTATGAAGAACATCAATGTGAAGAAAAAAGCACACTTGATGTGAGGAGCTGGGAGATTTCTTGTTTATTTTTAAGCAACAGTTCCTACTGTGACACACTTTCTCATCAGAGAGGCCAAAAGCAATGGGCTTTAATGATCCTGGATTGAAACCCCCAAAACTCTGAGCCAAAAGGACACTTTTTTCTTTAGAAGTTAAGTATCAAGTCTTTTGTGGTAGTGTTGGGAAGCTAACACATGAATCGTCACAATATAAATATAGTGAAAGCAGGAATCGTGTCTTTTACAAGTTCAACAGCACACTCTTGGTAAAGATCCTATTGCAGATTTTTTTTAAAAAAAGAAAGAGTCATAAATGCTTCCCTTTTCTACTTCCACACCTTTAGAATATGAGATTTTGTAGCTCCTCCCATCAAGAGATGGAATTAGTACTCTTTTTCTCTTGAATCTGGTTCTGGACTTATGACTTGGTTTGGGCCAGTAGAATGTTCCAGAAGCGACCTATTCCAGTTCTAAGCAAAGGCCTGAAGTGATTTCTGTGGCACTACCAGCCCATCTTGGATACCATGTCAGTTACCATTCACGAATCTATGCTAGTCTTCTGGAGGAAGAAGATGCATTACAGATGAACCATGCCAGCTAAAGCCATCTTTGGCAAGCCAGCTTCTAGTAACTTGCCACAATACCCCACGGACGGCTGCTGAGACCCAAAATACTACTCTGTTGCACTCAGCCTGATTGGCTAATGTGGAGGTGTGTTGAGTTAAATAAAAGTTGCAATTTTAAGCCATCGGGTTTCGAAGAGGGTTTTTTTTTTTCTTTTCCATTTGTGGTAAAAGCAAATGAATGCATCTCATGTATTTATTCTCTGGTATCTTGGGGAGTCACTCCTAGACCTCTGTCCATCTTTAAGAGGAGCTTGCCAGCTTTATCAGCCATGATTCCACAAAGCAGATTCCGCCCAGGCAGCGGTGAAGGGCTGCGTCTCCACGGGTAGAATGACCTTCTTGCTCCGTTGCCTACGTGAGGGTTTATTCAAACTGCATCAGTGTCGATTGTTAATATGATCATTATGCAGAGTAGAGCCACAATCAATGTTAATGACACGGCTGGAATAAAATTGTCAAGACTTGTAAGTGAAGAGACACATCCCCGAGCCTCACTCACCGTGCACGGGCCTGTGTCTGGTGAGGAATCTGGAAAAGAATGGTGATGGGCTGAGAAAGTGTACCGTCACCCACCTGCACACAAAGACTCACGGGGGCTTCAAATCCAGTTAGGGCCAGACAGGACCTGGGAGGCAATAGAAAGAAGACGGAAACCTGGGGGAAGTATCTGACTCTCTGCTCCCACAGTCTTCCTACCTAAAGCACACAAGACTGGAAGTTTGCCAGAGCTACTCCGAACTGAGAATGTCGAGGTATGACATTTCACAAAGTCACACCCCAACAGAAAAAGAGAAGGAATGCAACACTTCCTTGGATCAGGTTCCTGCTTCTGTGCTAACTAACCCAGTCTCTTGAAAACAGACTCACGTCTTAACTAACCCACGTTCATGATCACTAACCCACTCCATCATCACTAACGCTCATCCTAACTCACTCAAAACTAACCCATATCCATGACAACCAACCCACCCCAACCATCTAAGCAGTCCAATCCTAACTAACCCTCTCTGATCATGATGACTAACCCTCTCCCATCATAACTAACCCTCTTCCATTGTAACTAACCCACTCCTATCATAACTAACTCACTCACTCATAGTAACTAAACCACCTCAATCACAAGTAACTCTCATAATGAACACTCTCCCACCATGACTAACCCATCCTTGTGATAACCGCATTGATCCATTTACAATGGCGGCGCCCTCAGGATTGAGTTCTCTTTTAAGTCCCGCATCTCAATACTTTTGCACTCGGCATTAAAATGCCAACACACGAACTTTAGGAGGGTGGATCAGAACCATGGCAACCATGCAGAAGAACTTCTGTGTACCAGCTGCAAAGATTGCAGCTTGGTTTTCATTTCCCCTTACCCAACCCCAGTGGCTCACTCAACCAATCACCTTTATCAGCCAGGGAAAATACCAAAGAAGAACTTCCACAGGAACCCAAGAGAGCTTGCCTTACTCCAGATAGATATGGACACCATATTAGAGGATCTTTCAACATCCTGGTGGGAAAACTAAAAGGTGATATTTTTGCAACTCAAAGTATTACTCTGCAGGATGGACAGGAGAAAAGGTAGTGTGTTTGCAGATCCTGAACTGAGCACAAGACTTCTGTTCTGCTCTTCCTACCACAGTCTCCTGTGACTTTAACTGTGGGGCTGTTCATCACCTTCCAAGACCCAAATAGAAGAGAAATATTCCCACGGTTTTTTTTTTCTGTTTCATCTACTCATTCTTGCTCTGGGAGATTGGTTTAATAATTCAGAACTTTATTTTCCTCTGGATGAGTCCAACTCACCAGTATAAAGCTATTCTTTGATTCATAATACAGTGTGGACTAGAACATACTCCATCTCTAAACCCTCCCAGCGAACGCAATCTTTATTCAACTCTATTATGAAGAAAAGGGAAAGACTTCCAAAGGAAGGAACCTTATCTGTCATTCTCATTTCAAAGTTAGGCATACTTAGCCCAAGAAAATGCTAAACATAGTCGGGTGCTGATGGCTCATGCCATTGCTACTCAGGAGGCTAAGATCCGAAGATCACGATTCAAAAACAGCCTGTGGCATTGAATGAAAGAACTCAGGGACAGTGCCCAGGCTCTGAGTTCAAGTCCCACAACCAGCAAAAAGAAAAAGAAAAAAAAAAAAGAAAAAGAAAATGAAAATGGTAAACAGAAATTCAGAGGTCCAGTCAAAATAATGCTCATTTATTGACATTCTTTATTGGTATTTTTCAATACCATAAAGAGAGGTGTAACAATTCAAAGACACTAGAAATTAAGAACCTAAATAAAAATTTTAGTATACCTCCATATTTTCCAGAAGGTATTTCCAATGGTTTCTAATAATGCATCTGACACTATAAAGTAATACAAATTAGAAGCAGAACACACAAGTTAGTGGGAAAACAAGTTAGAATGCATGCAATCAAATGAAGTAAGGTGGAAAGCAGCCATCAACTATTGCAATCCAGAAATGAAGAAGGGGAACATTGGCCTTTGAGCTTCTATGGAATACTGACGGCTTTCCGATTGTTATGATGCTGTGAAGTAATAAACAAACCACTGTTCAAAAGAAGAAAACATCATCTCATTGGCAGGAGGAACAGATAGGAATTTGTCTGAGATTCCTATCCAAAAAATGGTGTTTGCGATCTCAAGAACAACGGTCATAATAACATTTTTTTGTTTTTTGTTTTGTTAATGATGATGGTTCATAGAGCTTGAAGATATCTCACAAAATCATAATATTTGAAGGGAGAAAAAACAATTTGACTAAACATTTCCATAAGCATAATTTTACTTCTTAGCAATTTAGTGCTTGGTTTTGTCCAGACAAATAGCTTGAAATCTCCAAAGTCATAAATGACATTTTATTTTGTTTTATTGCCTTCTTTTATTTCATTCCATTTCACTTTATACTTTTTTTCTGCCAGTACTGGTGCTTGAACTCAGAGCTTGACCATTTTTCTGAGCATTTTCTCTAAAGATGAATACTCTACCACACTTGAGCCACAGTCCCACTTCTGGCTTTTTTGGTAGTTAACTGAAGAAAAGAATCGCACCCACTTTCCTGCCCAGGCTGGCTTCAAATGGTGAGCCTCAGATCTCAGCCTGTTGAGTAGCTGGGATTATAGGAATGAGTCACACTAGTTCATAAAAAGTATGTCAAAAGTCATCTCCATACAGAGCTTTCCCTAACTGACACTTGGATGACATATTGAATTGGGTTTAAGAGCATCCTTGGGGATATTTCTTTAATAGTGTAGCTCTTATTGATATTCATGAAACTCACACAACTATGACTTTTTTGAAAGAGCTGATGCCTAGGATGGGTTTCTAAGAAGGTGTTAGCATCCTTGTGAGATTCAGGGAGGGGATAAAAACTGGATAAGAACACATCCCTGGTACAATGGATTGCCTAGGAAACAGAACCAGGTTACAGTCATCAGAGCCAGGAGCTGAGTGATCAAAATTCCTACCTCACTCTGTGTGAAGAGAATAAGGCATCATGGTGACCCGATATCTCATTAGCTCAGAGGTGGGGGGGAGGAGGGAGGAGGGAGTGGGGGTCGGGGGAAGAGAAAGATTCAGTTAAAATAAGATGCAAAACCTTCAAAACAGCAGCTGGGCCTGAGGAGTTCTTAGTCGGAGATTAAGAAGGAGCTACGGGATAACCAGATTGTTATTCATCATTGATAGGTGAAGGAAGGCAACGGTGGGAAACCAGGTAAATTGCAATCACCAGATGAAGGGCACAAAGAAGGATGTGGGTTCTCTTTGAAATGCACAGGAAGGCTGTGCACCTGAATTGCTGGGTAGAGGAGAAATGTCTCGGGCCTCGCACGTTGCAAAGATAGTTTTTCAAAGTGAAAGACAGCAGGGCAGGGCGGCTCATGCCGGTCATTCTCACTAAATCAGGAGGTAGAGATCTGAGGATCGTGGTTTGAAGCCAGCCTGGGTGGGAAAATCCATGAAAAGCCAGAAGTGTAGCTGTGGCTCAAGTGTCAGGGTGCCAGCCTTGAGCAGCAAAGCTCAGGGGCAGTGCTCAGGTCCTTGAGTTCAAGCCCCAGGACCAGCAAAAAGAAGAAAGAAGAGGGGAGAGGAAGAGGAGGAGGAGAAGGAGGAGGAAGAGGAAGGGGGGGGGGGGGAGGAGATCCATTTCCACTTCCTGAGGGTGGAGGCAGGAGAGTGGTGTACACTCTATTAACACAAGAACACAAACGAATGTCTCTGTGCGATCTAGAGCCCGTGAGGTCAGGGGTCACACACAAGCTGACAAACCATGAGGCTACAGGACACACAGATGGTGCAGAAATGGACATGAACTTCCATTATTAAATGATGGCTCCTGCTTGTCTTCACCCTGGGACCATCTCCCGTATCCTCTATTTTCCTTGAAACGTATCTTGCCTATAATCTCCCATTTGTTTGGAACTTCCCTTTCCATATTTTTCTCTCTGAGGCCCAAGGGATGGGCATCGAAATGACATTTTTCTTCGCCAGGATCCATTTGAAGTCCCTCAGCGGGAGTTGGAGTTAATCACCTTCTCAGACACTCTGTCTCTCTGCTGCTCAGAACAACTATTGTTAAAGGCAAAAGGCCCAGAAACTTCATCAATCCCCTTCCGTCATGAATGAATGAGGTCCCCTTTGTAGAACTAAAACAGTGCATTGTCCCATCTCTATTCAACCCCTGGTACTTTGAACTGCGTGGTTCCTTTGACCCAGCCTAACAAAAGCATGCAAATGCTCTCGATCCGCACAGAGAATAAAAGCCAAGGCCCCACATTCATTCTCCAGCATGAGCCAATTAGCTTTCCTCTCTATTCAGAGAACCACAGCAGCCCCCATCACTGAGAAGCATCTGTGAGAAAAGCTTTGTAATAACCGTAGACAGTAAGAGATGGTCTTTGAGGGAATATCTTGGGGGAGATTAAGAGATGAAGAAATCATCACAGGGAAAAATGATTAGGGATCTGATAGAAGAGGAACAAGAGAACTCAGAATGACCAAAGAGCGAGGGTAATGCGTGGAGATGAAGAACGTTTTCCAAAGAGAATTCCCTTTGGGTCCATGTGGGAAGGGTGAGCAGGGGTTCTCCAAAAGGCCACAGAAGAGTTCAGGGAAATAGAATATGTGCTATGCGGTAAATACCCAACAGGACTCAGCATCTAGAACTCTTCTCCTTATGAAGGCAAAGTTACATTGGCTTGTTCTAATGTCCTGGAGCACACAGAAGAGGAGGAGGAAGAAGAGGAGGAAGAGGAAGAGAGTCATCAAGATGACCCTATCCATTGTAGGGATATGCCCTCTAAAGTATTGATGTACAGCTGAGTATGCTTTATCTGAAATGCATACGGCCATTATACTTTTCGTTCCAAATATATTCAAAACACTTTCAAGCTTTGGAATAGTTATATACATGTGCATAATAAGATATCCTGGATATAAAGACTCATGCCTAAGCCAGGTGCTGGTAGCTCACGCCTGTAATCCTAGCTACTCAGGAGTTTGAGATCAGAGAATCAAGATTCAAAGCCAGCCTGGGCAGGAAAGTCTGTTAGATTCTTATGTCTAATGAACCACCAGAAACCCAGAAGTGGAGCTATGGCTCAAAGTGGTAGAGCATTAGCCTTGAAAGAAAAAGCTCAGGGCCAGCATGCAGCCCTGAGTTCAAGCCCCAGGACCAAAAACAAACAAACAAACAAATAAATAATAAAGACAGACAACAACAACAATAACAACAAAACCCCTCTTACCTAAACAAAATCCATTTGTGTTTTTATGGACACTTTAACCACATAGCATGAAGACGGGTTTGCACAGTGTTTTAAATACATTGTGTTAATAAAAGAATGTTCTCTGGTATTTGTGATGGTGTTACTAGTCTAGTAGGGCTAGTCACCCCAACACACCAAATAAAGGGAGAAGTGAAAGTAAATGACCAAAACAAGCTTACACAAAGAGCTATGTCAATCCACCTTCACGGGAACAGACATTGAGCTATAGGTTAAAATAGAGGAAGAATTGGAGCAGAGGGAGAGAGGTATGTGTAATCATTAATCATTACACAGTCCCAGGGTAAGTGGCCTTGTCATCATTCAGAGAAGTTGAACAATCTGATTGCAATAAGAAAGTCCATTTTTACCAGGTGCTGGTGTCTATAATTCTAGCTACTCAGGTGGCCTTGATCTAAGGATCATGGTTCAAAGCCAGCCCGGGCAGGAACATCCATGAGACTCTTATCTTCAACGAACACCAGAAAACCAGAAGTGGAGCTATGGTTCAAAGTAGCAAGAGCACTTGCCTTGAAAGAAAGATTAGGGAGAGCACCCAGGCCCTGAATTCCAGCACCCCAGCTAATAGCAACAAGAAGAAATCAGTTCTTAGTCTAGTCACAAGATGTTTACCCATCAGCCCTGTGTCTTCTGGATTCTGCAGTGATGGCAGAGCAGAGAGATTCAGTGGGAAGGAGACAGATGCATCATGGGGAGATCCGGCACTCAGCATTTCTCCTGCCCTTAGTTACTCTTTGGGCATCGGCAGGCCCAAGTGAGCAGTTAGGGCTCTTCAGCAAAAAGCAGTTTCTAAGTGCATTTCACAATGAATCTCCCACCATCCCCCCCCCCACCATTTTGCAACTTTATTTATTTATTGTTTATTTTTTGCCAGTCCTGGGACTTGAACTTTGAGTCTGGGTGCTATCTCTGAGCTTCTTTGGCTGAAGGCTAGTGCTCTTCCACTTCAGCCACAGTGCCACTTCTGGCTTTATTTTTTGGATTCATTGGAGATTAGGGTCTCATGGACTTTGCTGCTCAGGCTGGCTTCAAACGATGATCCTTAGATCTCAGCTTCCTGAGTAGCTTGGATTACAGGTGTGAGCCACCAGCACCTGGCTGCCACTTTTTTTTTTTTTTTGGTTAGTCATGGGGCTTGAACTCTGGGCCTGGGCACTGTCCTTAAGCTCTTCAGTTCAAGGCAAGCATTCTACCAATTGAACCATGACACTACTTCCATTTTCTGGTGGTTAATTGGAGATAAAAGTCTCTCTCAGACTTTTCCTGCCTGGGCTGGCTTGGAACCTTGATCCTCAGACCTCAGCCTCCTGAGTAGCTAGGATTACAGGCGTGAGCCACCGGCGCTCAGCTTTATTATTGTTTTTATTTTATATTTAATTTTAATTTTTTGGGTCCGGTCATGGGGCCTGAATTCTGGGCCTGGGCGCTGTCCCTCAGCTCTTCAGCTCAAGGCTAGCGCTCCACCACTTGAGCCACAGTGCCACTTCTGGCTTTTTTTTCTGCATATGTGGTGCTGAGGAATCGAACCCAGGGCCTCATGCATGCAAGGCAAGTGCTCTACCATTGAGCCACCTTCCCAGCCCTATTATTATTTTAATAGCATCTTTTGCCTCATTTGAAGCATACTAGGCACACTATACTTCCATTCCTCTGTGTTCAGATTTTGATTTCTTACACCATTCCATCTTTCCCACCAGAAATCAAACTCTATGAAGAGAATTGCAGGTCTTTCTAGATAGTTTATTCCAGCTGAGTATAAGATTATTTCTTTTTTCATAATACAGTCAATCATATCTCCTTCTGGGTGAACCATTGCCAATCTGGTGTAGAGATCCCTTCTTGATGAAGACAGAGTCTCTTTGCCCTTAGGAAAAGTATATTCAGACAAGGAAAATCCCCGAATATTTCTCAGTTATTATTCTTGCCTTAAGATTTGGTTTCATCTTGGAAATCAATACATAACACTTGTATAAAGATAAAAAAAATCAAATGCTTAAATTAAGATACTTTGGACAGAATTCCCCCTCACTCCCAAGTTATCTTAATAAAGAAGATGAGTTTCAGATCGCCCAGGAATTCTCTCACAACAACCACCTCCTATCTTTCTTTCCCCTGTCCTGGGTTCTGCTACATTTCTGCTTTCTGTGAAGTATAGCAGAAAACATCTATCCTAATGTATAGCAAGGGTTGGTGACCTAAATCTCCACTAATTTACCATGTTTCTATGATGCCTTTTTTTTCTTTTTTTTTTTTTGGTAAGCTTATTTAGTCTATTTGTATGACAATCCTTGTTGTCAATATCTGAGGGCCAAATCAACAACAAGAAAATGATTCATCAAATTCCCCAAAGGCCAAAAAGAAAAAAAAGAGAGAGAGAGAGATACTTTTTCCTTGTTAGAGCTAAAAATCCTGATTGAACTGGTTATCGATTGTCTAGCAAATACTTGGAACAGTTGATCCGATTGTAGACATTTTCTGTACGCCTCTGTGATTCTCCCTGTGTCAGACATCTCCCGAATTCTGCACTCTTTAAAAAAAACCACACTCAGAAGCCCGACTGTAAGCCTTTGGCTGAAAGACTAACATGGTATTTAAAAAAGTAAAAGACTTCGGTCTCCTTTGTCCAACAAAGTTCAAATTTCCCCTACAGCAATAAATACCTTATCTGCGAAGTATGCAGCGTGGGCTAAAGTCTTCAACCATGAAATTATATGACTCTACCTTGACCTCTGATTTTCTCCAGTGAATCTCACGCCTTGAATACAAACAGCAGCTCTGGGCGTTTTCTGTGATCCGGCTGGTGGATGGTGTACATGGTGAGGCGTGCAGACTCCTGTAAAGACGTCTAGGAAGTGGGGACATCTTTATCTGTCTTTACTTACACCCCGCGCAGGATGGAGCCACCCCTGGGGCTCTCACTGCGAAGAGGGGAATATCAGAACACTGCTTTGTATGTGTCTGCCTCCAGCAAGCCGGAAGATCAGCGGGATTCCCTTGCGCTGTGTGGACAGAAGCCCATCGTGGAGGTGAACACAACTGGCAAAACTCAGTGTAGAGGTGGAACTCCACCCCCTGGGCCTGATCACCGTACCAGAAGACACCAACCAGGCTCTGGAACAGAGAATGTGATGCACCGGTGCTCAGAGTATAAAGCATGGGCTGGCCGTATCGGAATTCTCGGGAGTGCATTATGGATGGAAACCTAGTGGATCAGAATCACCGATGTAACTAGCCTAACATGTAGTTCTTTATTTTTTTTCATTCTTTCTTTTTCTCAGATCTAGAGCTTGAACTTGGGGTGCAGGAGCTGTCCCTGAGCTTTTCTGCTCAAGGCTAGTGCTCTACCACCTTAAGCCATAGCTCCACGGCTGGGTTTTTTGGTGGTTATTTGGAGATAAGAGCCTCATGGACTTGCCTGCCCAGCTGGCTTTGAACCACAACCCTCAAATCTCAGCCTTCTGAGTAGCTAGGATTGCAGGCCTGAGCCACCAGTGATCAGCTCTAACATGTAGTTTTAATGCTCATCAGTGTCTGAGACATGCTGGGGCAATAGACTTCTCCTATTCTTTTTCTCAAACCTCCTGACCTGTTCCAATGAAAATACTAGAGTCAGAGTTCAAGCTCCAGGACTGGCATTAAAAGTTAAAAAAGGAAAGAAGGAAGGAAGGAAGGAAGGAAGGAAGGAAGGAAGGAAGGAAGGAAGGAAGGAAGGAAGGAAGGAAGGAAGGAAGGAAGGGAGAGGGAGGGAGGGAGAGAGGGAGGGAGGGAGGAAGGGAGGAGGGAGGGACGAGGGAGGGAGGAAGGAGGGAGGGAGGGAGGGAGAAAGGAAGGAAGGAAGGAAAGAAGGAAGGAAGGAAGGGGGAGGGAGGGAGGGAGGAAGAGAAATAGGAAGAAAGGAGGGAAATAAGGAAAGAAGGAAGGGAAAAAGAGGGGAAAGAAAGAAGGAAAGAAAGAAAGAACGAAAGAAAAAAGGAAGAAAGAAAGAAAGAAAGAAAGAAAGAAAGAAAGAAAGAAAGAAAGAAAGAAAGAAAGGAAGGAAGAAAGAAAGAAAGAAAGAAAGAAAGAAAAAGATAAGAAAGTACTGTGAATCTACTCCTTTGGGAATACCAGTCTACTCTGCCTTTGGGCCCGTGAGTGACGACATCGAAGTGGCCTCCTCTCAGCTCGTAGATGAGTTCAGGGATCGACGGGTGACCTGTGAGGGGCAGGCCTGTGGTAACCTTGTGTTGGGTGTTGGAAATGGGGTATTAGTTTCACTGTTGGGTTTTGTTTTCCAGTGGTGGAACCCTGGAGTTGCTATGGCTTACCCTATAGAGCCTGACGACTCATCTTCAGTGAGGAATGGACTGTAAACCAGTCACTAAATGGACAGAGGAGCTAAGGAGAGACTGCTCAGAAGAAGAGGTAAGAACGGCAAAGAAACCCATGAGGACATGCTCATCCTCCCTGGCCCCAAAGAAAACGCAACTCAAAACAACTCTGTAAGATTGGCCAACATTGTAATTTCCATCAACAACAGGTGCTGGCAGGGATGTGGAGAAAAATGAACCATACTGCACTACGGGTGGGAATGTAAACTAGTGCAACCACTCTGGAAAACAGTCTGGAGGTTCCTCAAAAAAACTAAACATAGATCTTCCCGACGACCAAGTCATCCCACTGCTGAGCATCCACCCAGAGGATCACAAATCAGGATACCGTAAAGACACCTACACATCCATGTTCACTGCTGCTCTATGCACAATAACCAAATCATGGAAACAGCCCAGGTGCCCTGCAAAAGATGAGTGGATCAAAAATGTGGTACCTATACTCAATGGAATTTTACACAGCCATTAGAAAATGAATGCACCTAGAACAAATCTCGTTAAGAGAAGTAAGCCAAGCTCAGAGTCACAAATGGGGCATATTTTCTCTCATATATGGAAGCTACCTCTAAAACACACTAGGATAGAGCAAATTCTACAGGCCTCTAGGCATCCACACACAGTGAGACCAGAGGAGGATACTCTAGCAGAGGAACACGAAGGCACAATACCTATGTGCTTCTGATCATACAAAGTAATATCTAGAGAAATGAACTCCAAGAGGTTTTGTTGTTGTTACTGTTTTCATTTTGTTTTCTTTTTGTCTTGTTTGCTCATTCATCTGTCTTTGGGAGGGTAAGAAGAGCACAAAATGGTGAACAAATACAGCAGTGGTACAATTGGTGGGTGGGGACAGGAGGAGGAAACTGGGACAAAGTGAGGAAAGTGGTGACTTCCCAAAGAGGAAATGTTCTCTTTACCTGACTTATGTAACTGTAACCCTTCTGCACATCATCTTTGGATTTAAAAAAAAATCCAAGGGGATGGGGAAGAAATGGACTCTGTGGAGCATGAAGTGGGTAGAGAGAAATCTGCACAGGATCATTTCATCCTCTAGATCAAATGTTGCCTGAAATCTGACTTCAAATCATTAATAAAAAAAGATATTTCATGGACTGGGAAGGTGGCTCAGTGGTAGAGTGCTTGCCTTGCATGCCTGAGGCCCTGGGTTCAATTCCTCAGCACCACATAAGCAAAAAGAAAAAAGCTGGAAGTGGCGCTGTGGCTCAAGTGGTAGAGTGCTAGCCTTGAGCTGAAGAGCTGAGGGACAGCGCCCAGGCCCAGAGTTCAGGCCCCATGACTGGACCCCCCCCCCCAAAAAAAGAAATTTCTCTATGATATCACATTTCTTCTCATGATGTTGTCTATAATTTGATAAAATATTAGATATCTCCAAATCTATCTATGTATATAACTATGTATGTATGTATGTATATTTATGTATCTATCTGTTTGTGTATTTTATATAATGTATGTTTTTATGTATGTATATATGTATGTATGTATGTATCTATCTATCTATCTGTCCATCCATCCATCCATCCGTTTCTATTTATCTATCATCTATATTTCTTTTTTTCCAATATCTCTTTTATTGTAAAAAATACTGTACACAGGGGTTATAGTTACAGGCATAAGGTAATGAGTACATTTCCTATTGACCATTGTTGCCTCCTCCTTTGTTTTTCCCCTACCATCCCTTCCTTCCCTGATGTTAAGCAAAATGAACCCCCAAAAAGGGACACAAGTGGTTTTGTTCTTTCTTGCTATAGTTTTTAACATACGTATAACGTACTATGTGATTTTTTTTGTTTCTTTGGTATATACCTCCTCCACAGTATAACCCCTGTATTCATTTGAGTCCAGTGCCCTGCATCTTGTTTATATACTTTTCTAATTTGGGGTGGGGAAGGGTGAAAAATCACCTATGTTTCTTTCTATTATCTTTTATCTATTTTTTTATCATCTTTGTTTCTATCATCTATGTTTCTATCTATCTGTGATCTATCTATCTACTATCTACAATCGAGAGAGAGGTTTGTCTCGAGAATCAGCTTACAGCCTGAAAGCACTAGCAAGTCTGAAATCTATAGGACACTCTATCTGAACCTCAGAGAGTCAGATTAAACTCGATGTTGTGATCTTGAGCTGAAGAGCTAGGCAGGAACCTTGGCCGAATTTCTGCTACAGTCTAGAAGCAGACGTTTTTCCCTTCGTCCTTAAGGCCCTCAATGGATTAGCTCAGGCACACCCATCCTAGGGAAGCTAATCTGTTTTAAACTTGCCTTAAAGTTTGCCACCTTAAAAGAAAAAAAGGAAAAACAAAACAAAAGCAAGAGGCCCTTCAGAACAACTTGGAGACTATTACTTCACCCAACAGCCGACTGATACAGTCTGGGCACTTGGGACACCAAGTTCGCTGTAGGTGGGTTTGCTGCCTTGCTACTAAAATGTCATGGTGGGACCATAAATCCCCAGAGACAGATGGCTGTTTCTCTCAACTGCATGATCATAGATAAATTCTGGCTTTCTGCTTTCTTGGCTGCTCAAAAAAAACAAGTCAACAAAGAAACTAATGTTTCTATTGTCCCATGAAACATAGCAGTTCAAGGCTTCCAAGACTCCGAGGTGCACCAGGGTTAGCTAAGTGTGACTTACTTGCTTATGACTCTAATGGTGATTTGCCCCATAATTATAATCCACAGTGTACAACATTCATCCTCTCAACGTGGTTTCTTTTATTATACTCACTATGAATCTTTAATGACATAATTTATGTTGAAAAGCCAACATGATACTCCTGCCATAAACCCAGAGCCTACACCACTTTCCTTCAAGACATAAATACACACATAAACAAAGCTGAGAGCAAAGAAGCATTTTAAAAGTAACGCAAGACTCTATTACCTGCAGGACCATCTTCCTCTAAGGATTTATCTCCCTTCATAAGAAAAAAAAAACCCACACAATTGCAAAGTAAGCATCGTGCATTAAAGACAAATGAGATGCTTCCCTTGAAAAATTGGAATAATTGAAAGGAAATTGAAAAGGAAAGCAGTTCACAGGTGCCAAAGGAAAGATTGCAAAGTGCTTCTAAGTTGTGTTTTTTTTTTAAAAAAAGTGAAAGTTCCTGATTTAGTAAGGAAAGAAAAACAAATGCACACCAAGGTTGCTGAGATCTACGGTGAGTCATTCAATATTCTGTGTTCTTTATTGTGATGAATCTATGAACTAAGTTTTATCATAGGCGTGTGTGTGTGTATAAGAAAACCAGCCTATGGAAGCTGGGTTTGGGGGAATATATCAGCCATGGATATTTGGGGGATTGTACCGGCCATGGATACGGGGTGAGGGTCAGGGAGCTCCTGTGTGTTTAACTGAGATAGTATGTATTAATTACCTGGAAGATTTCCTCTGTCATCGCCTTGTTCATTTGGACAAGGTGTGTGTGTAGTTGACTCCATGAGAGGAAACACAAAGCCTTCTTCACCGGAGGATCTTTGTTTCCAGTAATAGAGTCTATACTCCTATCTGGTATTGGGGGGGGGGGGGAGGGTCAAGCCGTATCACTCTCACTGTACTTGTAAGCTTAATGTCAGAAAAAAGAAAAAGAGCTGAGCTTTTAAACCACATGTTTTTGCTAAAGCCACTTGTCCTTGGGCAGCTGAGATTTTAATAGAAATTCAGGGACTTGCATTCATCCTTGTTAAATGCCATCACGTCTTCTGACAGGAATTTGTGTCATCTGTGCGTTTCCCCCCTCCCCCCCCTCCCCACCGACCTGGGAGTTGATTTGGGCTCTGGTGGACTTGGGAAGAAGTGAATTGCTCAGGTGCTTTGCTGGAAGCAAAGGCTGGATGACAATGGATTACAGCAAGCTTCCATTTCTCTCTATTGAATCTAGTATAGGGCTGAGATAAGGCAAGGAAAAATAAACCACCAAGGGAGTCATGTGTGTGTATGTGTGTGTGTGTGTGTGTGCGTGCACATGTGTGTGCATGCATGTACCAATCCTGAGGCTTGAATTCAAGGTCTACATGCTGTCTTTGAGCTGGCTATTGTGTTCAAGGCTAGTGCTCTACCCCTTGAACCACAGCTCCACTCCTGGCCTTTTTTTTTGTTGGTTATGGGGCTTGAACTCAGGGCCTAGGCCCTGTCCCTGAGCCTCTCTGTGCTCAAGGCTAGTGCTCTACCACTTGAGCCACAGAGCTACTTCCAGTTTTGAGTGGTTAATTGGAGATAAGAGTCTCACAGGGACTTTTCTGTCTGGGCTGGCTTCAAATGGCAGATCTCAGCCTCCTGAGCAACTAAGATTACAGGTGTAAGCCACTGGCACCCAGCCCACTTCTGGCTTTTTGATGGTTAATTGGAGATAAGAGTCTCACAGACTTTCCTGCTCAGGTTGGCCTCAAACTGGGATTCTCAGATCTCAACTTCTTGTACATCTGGGGTTATAAGCATGAGACACTGACGTCTGGCAACAGGAGTATTTATTTTTTTTTAATGAGAATAGCTGGGGACTGGTGGCTCACGCCTGAAGTTCTAGCTACTTAGGAGGCAGAGATCTAAGGACCATAGTTCAAAAATCAGCCTGGGCAGTTTATAAATCAGCAAAAAGCCAGACAAGGAGCTGTGGCTCAAGTGGTAGAGCACCAGCCTTAAGTGAAAAAGCCAAGAGGGAATGGGAGGTCCTGAGTTCAAGTCCCAAGCCCCAGCACTGGCACACACAAAAGCAATAAAAAATATAACCCCAAAGTTACAAGTGTTTATCTCTCAAGAAATGCAGATAAACAGAGTTAACAGTAACTACCTGTCTAAGCACGTTAAAGAACAGATGCTTCATACTTGAGGGTTTAATATTCCCAGTTATTTTTCTATCATCCTGACTTCTTTTATGTTTCAAGGATGTGTGTGTGTGTGTGTGTGTGTACCCAGGTTTGTATTATACCCTCCCTTTTCTCATTTAAAAATGTGTCATGTGTTTAGAGAGATGGAAATTCTATTTCCCCTGACTTGATTACTAAACACCATAACACATGTATCAAATTATCACCCTATGCCTCATAACCGTGTGCAATTAAAAAATTAAAACTTACAAGAAAGCACTTGTAAATAAAGCATAAAATCAGAGATCATAAAATCATTTAAAATAAAAATTTGAAAACATGCTGTGAGCCTCATTCACCGTATGCTAAATGTTCATCGATGACTCAGTGGTAGTACATGACACCACCTTAAAATATTCCAGACATGTTTCTGTTTTCTAATCACCAAAGGCCTCAGAGGATTGGATGTGGGATTTCTGTGGCTGTCCAAAGAACGAGGTTCAGCAGTCCATTCTATGACTGAAATCTGTGTTCTTCTGAAATGCAATCAACATTCATTCCCTCTCAAGAATAGTAGTATTCCCTGGTGCTGGTGGCTCACACCTGTAATCCTAGTTACTCATGAGTCGGAGATCTGAGGATCATGGTTTGAGGTCAGCCCAGGAAGACAAATTTGAGACACTTTTAATTTCAGTTAACCAGTAAAAAGCTGGAAGTGGAGGTGTGGCCCAAATGGTATAGCACCAATTTTGAGTAAAATAAAAGTAAATAAAGGGAGGAGGGAAGAGTTGGGGAGGGAGAGAGGAAAGGGATGGTAGGGGGAGGGGGTAACAATGCTCAAGGGGAAATGTACTCATCACCTTGCTCATGTAACTGTAACCCCTCTGTACAGTATCTTTGCAATAAAAATATATATTTAAAATTTTTTTAAAAAGAAAGAAAAGCTGAGGCAAAAAAGGGAAATAAATAAATAGATAAAGCCACGCAAGAACAGAAAGCTCAGTTCAATCCTCTGTACCAGCACCAAAGAAAAGAAGAAGAAAAATGAAAAATCTCAATGAGGATCCTTGGCGGTCATTGCTCAGCTGTCATTTGTTATTGATGCAGAGAAACTCCTCCCCTCATTTGCATAAACACAGATTGAAGAACAGGGAACTAGAAAAGCTTGTAGTCCTCACTGATCTAGATCAACTCCCAAACCACTATGCTTGGGCTTGCCAGCTTCCTGTGTTCGGCAGGCTGAGGGTGAGTATACATCTGTGCTTCTAACAGGGTCCTTCTGAGCAACTTTGGCTCTCCTCTCTAAGCTCCACATTATTGTCTCCGGAGGAATCTCTCTTCCCATTAGAAAACACTCTCTTTTCACAGCTGAGTAGCCCTCTCCAACTTTACTCCTACTGCTAAAACAAACTGGGGTGTTTAGGTGCTTTAGGGGAAAGTGTCTCAGCCTTTTATGGTTTATGCTGTTGCCACTCAATTTTAAACTTTTTCTTCATGTGGTGTCAGTTCTGGGGTTTGAACTCAGAGCCTGGGCACTGTCCCTTAGCTTTTGTATTTTTGTCAAAACTGGTGCTCTGCCACATGAGCCACAACTCCATTTACAACATTTTGGTGGTTAATGGGAGAGAAGAGTCTCATGGGCTTTTCTGCTTGGGCTGGCTTCGAACTATGATCCTCAGATCTCAGCCATTTGAGCAGCTAGGATTACAGATGTCAGCCACTGGCACCTGGCTAAGAGAAGGGACATCTTTTAAGACCCAGTTATCTAGCTCTCTCCTACCATGTACTCTTGGTTGAATTGGGCCATAAACAAATCCAAATTTAAGGAAAGGAGGCCCCGAGTCCTCTCCTTTGTGAGAGTTGCAAAGTCACAGTGCCAAGGAGCAGATGGCATGGGAGATGTTGCTGGGGCCATGGTAGAGACCTTTTGCCTTCCTCCTCCACACCCCACTTCCCGTGTCCTAGGATTTGGGCTAAGCAGAGGCCTTGTGATAATGGGCCTTTTAACCCTCAACACCCACTGAGAGAGGTGGCATTATCTTCGTTTTGTGGAGACACCGATAAAACAATTCAACACAGTTTGGACATCCCTAATTCTCCCCCCACCCCCATATCCAGAAGGTTCCAAACTCCCAAGCTTTTTGGAGCATCGGTGTGATGTCACTGTGGAAAATTCCCCACCTGGCCTTATGTAATGAGTTGCGATCCAAGTATAGGTTCAACTAAAAGTATATTAAGAAAAAAAGAAATCTATCTTTAGGGTATGGATCTCAGATGTTTATGACTCCTAAGGTGAATTTGGTGTTTCCATTGGGATTCTAGTCCTGGTGTTGTTTCTCATTGTACATATGCAAACTATGAAAAAAAGTGCCAAATCCAAAATAGGTCTGGCCCCAAGCATTTAGCAGAACAGTTACTCAGACTTTATGCAGAAGGGAACAATGTTGTTAAGTTGCAGGGCAAATGAATGGAAGCTGACCGCTCAGCCTGTATTTCCTGGTCTTCTCTGACATGGTAGCTCACCCTCTTCCCTGGCCATCCCTCCCAGAGAATGAATAAACCAGCGTACAGAAAACCCTTCCATCAGACTCTGTTGACTTAATTTGTTTGCTCATTCGAGTGTTTCCTGCCAGCTTGCTAAGTGTCAGGCACTAGATTTATTTTATTTTATTTTTATTTTGTCAGTCCTGAGGCTTGAAGTGGGGGCCTACCTACTGTCCCTGAGCAATTTTTACTCAAGGCTAGTGCTCTACTACTTTGAGCCACAGTGCCACTTCTGATTTTCTCATCAGAAATTAGAGATAGGAGTCTCATGGACTTTCCTGCCTGGTTCTGGCTTGGAGCCACAATCCTCAGATCTCAGCCTCCTGAGCAGCTGGGATTACAGCAGCCCAGTGCCCAGCTGAGGCATGGCTTTGGATATTGGAAATACTATGATGAACTCATTCCAGCTTTCACATGGGCTTATCAGACATGTTAGGAAAACAGCTATGGGGAATTCGGAATCATTGCTAGTATAAGCAAATAGCTATTAGGAATTTGGTATCATGGCTATGTACTTTCAAAGAAGCATTAAAATATGCCTAATGGCAGCCTTAACTCATAGGGTGATTTGAGTTTTGGCTCAGGATCCCATAAGTTGAAGCATTTCACGTTTAAAATAATGATTAAGAGGACTGTACCCAGGCCATGCCCTTTCTCCCTCAGCCTCCTCTTCATTCAGGTACTTACCAGGGGACTGGAGAACTGCACCCTCTGTTGGCCAAGAACAGAGTGTCTCCGGGGTCTTCGTAGCCGTTGGGAGGACTTGTCTCTATTGCTTCTTTCTGTGACTTAGTCATGTTTTTAACTCCTGATTGTCTTAGTACAAAGTGCTTGCGACTGTGCTAAGAGGGGGACTGAGTTGTCTTGCACAGTCACGGAATTCTGCCTGGTGAAAGAAAAGAGGAAGGCAGAGCTAGCGGCTCACACCTGTAATCCTAGCTATCTCAGGAGTCTGAGGTCTGAGGACTGCAGTTCAAAATCATCCCAATGAGCCACCAGGACACTGGAAATGAAGCTCAGGTAGTAGAATACTAGTTGTGAGAGAAAAGGCTAAGGGAGAATATCTAGGCACTAATAATAATAATGAAGAAGAAGAAGAAGAAGAAGGAGGAGGAGGAGGAGGAGGAGGAGGAGGAGGAGGAGGAGGAGGAGGAGGAGGAGGAGGAGGAGGAGGAGGAGGAGGAGGAGGAGGAGGAGAAGAAGAAGGAGGAGGAGGAGGAGAAGGAGGAGGAGAAGAAGAAGAAGAAGAAGAAGAAGAAGAAGAAGAAGAACCTATTTTTTATTCTATTTTTTATTTTATTTTTTCTGTCTTTTTGGTTTTTGGTGCTGGTCCTGGGGCTTGAACTCAAGGCCCAGGTGCTGTCCCTGAGTTTCTTTTGCTCAAGGATAGCACTCTATCACATGAGCCACAGCACCACTTCTGGCTTTTTCTGAGTAGTTTATTGGACAGAAGAGCGTCTTGGATTTTCCTGCCTGGGCTGGCTTCGAACCATGATCCTCAGATCTCAGCCTCCTGAGTAGCTAGGATTATAGTCCTGAGCCACCAGCACACACACAGCGCAAGCCTGTTTTCTATCCTGCTCCTGAACATACTTGCAGTGTGGCATTCAATACATGACTCGACCTCTCTGAGTTTCTTTCCCTCTTCTCTAAAAGAGGTGGCACCATGGAGAATCATCAAGATCAAACCAAATGACATTGGATAAAGTGCTTGGCCAAAAAGAAGTGTGTGTGTCGGGAGAGGAGAGACTGATTGCTTCCAGTTTTTATGAAATTATCAGTAACCTTGTTTGGTTCAGGAAAGAGGGAGGTTGGAAGGGAGAGAGAGATGCATCTCCCCCTTTGCATATCGATGGCCATTGTATAGAAGCTTAACACCGTGGGCCTAGGATAACCCAGCTCAGTACCTTGCCGGATGACCTACTGGCAGGTGACCTATGACCTTTGGGAATGTCTTGTCTGATAAATCTGGTGCCGTGTCAGAGAGTTTCTGCTCAAATGTGAATCACAGTTCAGCATGACTTTGCAGGCTCAGATTTGGGGATGCACTGGATTAACTTGCCTTCCCATTGGGAGAGGATGTTGGAGATTGACTAGAATCATAGGGATTGCTGAACGTCTAGCTGGTTTCCTTCCAGTAGAGAATGTTGAACACTGAGGGTCAGACCTCTGGTTTATAGCATCTCGCTTAATTCGCCTTTCAACAGCACTACGAAAAGAGGTGAATGTTCTCAACCATCCTCTTCAAGTCACAGCTATGGAGCAGGCCCAAGGATCATGGACGTGTTTTCTCCTGGAATGTGAATCCAGGGATTTCAGGGACACAAGTGATGCTCAGTCTGGTCATGTCACAGGGTTACAGAACAGTGCACCGCATGCAGGCATAACCCCCATCAAATCCTTATTGTGTCTGGAAACAGGAGGAAGAGGCAGACAGCAGTGCGCACGGTATCAGAGACAAGATGGCATCCCTCCTCCCTGTCACCAGCTACTGAATTATCCATCACTTCCTTCAGGGAACTAAAGAGAGCCCATGTCCGGGGAGATGTACTCCCCTCCCACGCCGGCACAACTGAATGCAAGAAAGCAAAGCAGACTGAATCTCCAGAAATCCCTCGCTGACTTCTTTCTATGTTTTATATTACATTTCTTGGGGAACGAAGCATTTTCTGTGTGCACTGACATGGAAGATCTGTAAGATAGGCTATAGGGGATAAAGGGAAGGTGTGGAAGGAGAGCGTATCTTTAGAATTTGTGTAAAAGCAAATATGCATGCCCTTACCTACATGTATCTAGAATCTTTTCATTTGGTTCTGTCTATATATATTGTTACCTTAATTTCCACCCATGCATCTAACTCTACAATTATGTATCTGTGGGTCTGTCTCTGCAATGATGTATCTGTTTCTGAGATTTTTATGCATCTATTTCCGCAGTTATGTATCTATCCATCTCTGTGGGTTTGTAACTATCTCTGCAGGTACATATCTCTGTATCTGTCTCTCTTAATTATGTATCTATCTCTGCATTCTTTATCTCTGTAGTGATGGATCTTTGTATCTATCTCTCTTGATTATGTGCCCATGTATCTATCTCTGCCCATCTTGATCTCTGTCCTTATGGATCTGTCTCGGTAGTTATGTACCTGTGTATCTTTCACAGACATGTCTGCCATATCTGGAAGGGATCACTAAGAATAAAGGGAAAGTGAGAAGTAAGAGCTTGGATTCTTTTCCCACTTGCTGCTATAGCACACTAACACAGAGTGGTCCAAAACAGATCCACCATGACTCACATTTCTGTCTGTCAGAGAGAGTTAAACGGGTCCCCAGGGCCCCATTCCCTCCCTTCCCACCCTCACCCTTCCATTTCTGTCCTTACTCCTCTCACTCACCCTCCTTCCCCTGGCTCCCTCTTAGAAGAACCCTGTGTTTTCTGGTGGGCACTTGGATGGTTCATCTCAAAGTCAATTACACCACCACATAAGACCGTCTTTCTCCACTGAGAAGCCGACATCAACACTTTTATATAGGCTGCAGGCTTGAGGAGGTGAAGACTTATGGAAGACTTAATTCTGCCTTAGAAACATCACTGCCCCTCAACGTAGAAGTACCTTTTTTTTTTTTTTTGGTGCCAGACTTGAGGCTTGAACTCAGGGCCTTTGCACTCTCTCTCTGAGTTTTTATGTTAAGGCTAGCTCTCTACTCCTTGTGCTACTGCTCCACTTCTGGCTATTTTCCCCCCCTTTTTGGTGCTTAATTGGAGATAGAGTCTCAAGGTCTTTACTGACCAGGCTGGCTTCCAATTGCGATCCTCAGATCTCAGCCTCCTGAGTAGCTAGGATGACAGACTGGAACCACTGGCACGTGGCTTCATCTTTTCCTGAGTCACTTTAACCAGGAGGAATTCTGGGAAACACAGCAGTACTTTTTTTTTTTTTTTAAAGGTTTTACATTGTAATGTATTTTACATTCAAATAAACAAAGATATTATTTCTAGAGATGGACAGCATTTACTCCTTTTCTCTCTGAACCTGTATGCCCAGTCTTGTCTTTGAAGCAGATACTTTGTTCACCTCCCATGGATCACTCCATGTTTCTGAAGAAGAAAATGAAAATGGAGGAGAGAGGAGGAGAGAGCCTTGAAGCAGGAACGCAGGTTGAAGTGTAATCTGGTGATCTCCCTTGACTGAAACAACATCTCTTTTGTACAACTACTTAAGATAATAATAATAATAACAATAGCAACAACCATAATAAAATATTGAGACCCCTGAAGAGAACCAAAGCACCATTATAAAGACAACACATCTTGATCACGGTCATTCCTTTCAACATTCTTACCCATCTCTCCCCTACTCACCCCTTCCTTCATGTGTCTTAATTTTGTAGGATATGCATTGATATATAATTTTGTCAGTTGTAGGGGCTTGAACTCAGGGCCTAGGCACTGTCCCTGAGCTCTTTTGCTCAAGGCTAGCTCTCTACTGCTTTCAGCCACAGCCGCACTTGTGGATTTCTGGAAATGAGTCTCACAGGGACTTTTCTCCCTGGGCTGGCTTTGAACTGCGGTCCTCCGAGCTCAGCCTCCTGAGTAGCTAGAATGACAGGCGTGAGCCACTGATGTCCAGCATGCCTTGGAGTTTTGGAGTGCATGCCCATCCCTCTTCTCTTTACTCATTTCACCCTCCCCCCTGGAGCCCCGCTCCACCCCTTTTTAAGTGCCCATTCCCTGGTGTTTTTTATCAATCTTTGACTTAGCCTTTCTGAGGAACTACACTGAATCTACCCTATCTCAGTGAATACATTTGTGTGCATTTGCACATCACCCAACACATTTACTTATGCATTTATAAAAGCATTGCGAGCTTCCACATATGAGAGAAAACATGTAAC
Organism: Dipodomys spectabilis; assembly: GCF_019054845.1. Classification (NCBI taxonomy): domain Eukaryota; kingdom Metazoa; phylum Chordata; class Mammalia; order Rodentia; family Heteromyidae; genus Dipodomys; species Dipodomys spectabilis. Next base: position 5,322,666 of record NW_024870804.1, read on the forward strand.
CTTTTTCTCTTTGGGTCTGGCTTAAATTCTAACACTACTCCATCCAATTATCCTATTAGCTTTGGGCAGGGGGTGAAGGGAGGGGCCACAGGTGGCCTGAGGGAGTCTGGATCCGGGAGGCCGCACGTAGCGATGCTGCTGTGATGGCTGTGACTTCCTGGGCAGATTCCTGGGCCTCTCCTATGCAGAAGGCCTGGGTGAGGGCAGGGGGAGGAAGGAGGGGAGACACTGTTTGTCTGTACACTCCAGGAGCCTGTCATATATCTCCCAGGAGAACAATGCCTTCTGGCTATGCATTTATGCCCAGGCTAGTGTCTTAAGAAAATCTCACGAGCAACCAAAGCGTGATTTCCCTGGGAACCAGATGGACACGAGGCCATCAGCCATCTGATGTAGGAGCCTCTCTGGGCTTTGGCCTAAGCAGCCCACGCAGCCAGGAGGCCCAGCAGGAAAGGGCATAGGATGTGTGGTGTTGGGCTTTTCTCTGCTGGCCTCTGGGAACCTGGGGGCCCGGATGGATGATTCACCTTAGTGCCTCCCATCGGGCCTCAGGGTGAGGGCCTCCTTTGGTGGGAGGAGGCCCCCCCGGGGGCAGGGAAGGCTGATTATCAAACACCCTTCCCCCTGAGACTCTCAGAGGTTGAGCTTTCTGTCTTTTTCTCTGGCTGTACATTTTGGATCTCTTAAAAAGCTGCGACTGTCTCAGACACCCACATAAACCAGAAGCCACAAAGGTCGGTAAATTTAAGAACCAAAGGAGCAGGGGAGGGAAAATCACAGGCATAGGAATACACATGGAGGCAGATGCTCTCAGGAACAGCAAAAGAGCTGCCCTGGAAATACCAGAGACAAAGAGAAAGATGCATTCCAAGAGGGCTGGATATCCTCACAGAAAGATGGAGCCAAGAGACAGAGACCCAGACACACAGAGAGATGCCCAGAGGTGAGCAGGTAACCCAGGTCAGCCTCCAGTGCTTTGTATCCATGAGGAGGAACCTGCTCCCCACTGCTGCTGCCCTAAGGGGTCAGATCCCACTTTAGACCAGTAAAGTGAGGCAAACAATGTCACAAAGCCTCCATCTGTACAGCAGAGAGACATTCAAGATGAGTGTGGTGGTGCATGCCTGTAGTCCCAGCATTTAGGAGGCAGAGGCAGGTAGCTTATGAGTTTAGGCTAGCCTAGATACATAGTGAGACCCTGACTCAACAAAACAAGATAAATGAAAAGAGAAAAGGAGAGAGGGGAGAAGAAGAAAGAGGGCGAAGGAAGAGGAGGAGAAGAAGAGGGAGAAAGAGAAATAAGGAAGAGAAGGAGGAAGAGGAAGAGGAGGAATGGGAAGGTGGAAGATGAATGGGAAGGGGGAGGAGGGGAGAAAGAAATAGCAAGGGAAGGAGAAAAGGAGAGGAAAGAGGAATGGAGAGAGTGAGGAAGGGAGAACGTGAAGGAGAAAGAGGAAGGAAGAGGGAAGAAGAAATGGAGACAGGAAATAGAGCAGGAAGATTGGGATGGAAGGTAGAAAAGAGGGAGAGGAAAAAAGGAAGGAGAGAGAAAGGAAGAAGAGAGAAAGAGGAGGAAAGGAAAGAAGGGAGGGAAGAAAGAGGAAAGAAGAGAGGGAATTATGTATGGAGGGAGGGAGGGAAGGAGGAGGAGGAGGTATGCACACGGTCACAGAATGTATGTTCACAGGAAATTCTTCTGGCCCCTTACCCTGTCCTGCAATAGCAAAGCCAACTCCTTCTTTCATGAACCCCTTCCTCTTACAGTTGAGCATCCCAAAGCCAAGGTGCCGGGGAGAGATGTGGGCAGCTTGGGTGTGGTTCAGGGTCTCAGGACAGTGAGGTTTTGACTCTCCATTGGAATCACATCTTATTCTGATGTGGTCTGGGGGAAGAAATGAAAGGAAATGCATCCCGGAATCCCAGCACCATTATCAAGGGAATTGGGGAAAGCAAGTCATCCAGCTCAAGGTGATGGTAATTACTTTCCTCTTTTTAATGGCCCATAAAGAGGGGTTCAGGAACCTGTATCCCCATGGACACACAAGACAGGAATATAGTACAATGTCCATTCCTTGGTGATACTCGAAACCCTGCTTGGAGAGTAGGAGTTATTAAATACTGTAAGGTGTTTCGTGTCACCTGCTGAAATATTTGCTATAATGGGCTTGTTAAATTTAAATTGTGTGTGTGTGAGAGAGAGTAAGATGAAGAGACAGAGAGAGACCAGAGATACAGAGAGATAGCGATGGAAATAGACAGAGAGATAGAGACAGAGATACAGAGAGAAAAAGACACAGAGACAGACAGACAGGGAAAGAGAAAGAGAAATTGAGAGAGAGAGGCATTTTCCTGTCTCTGAACTTTATGGCTTCCATGTTAGTAGTTAGGAACATGTTCAGGAAAGAGCTTCTAGCCATGGTCATTACACTGCTGGTGGTGGGAGGAAGAAGATGATATTTCAGAAGGAAAGAAGAAGACATTTTGTTTGGTAAATGCTCTCTGGGATCAAATCTAATCTTCACTTAGGAAAGATCAGTACAAACCATTCTTCCTCTTTTTCTTTCTTCATCCCTCCCCTTCCTAATTGGTTTTTAAATGTCTTCCTTGTATAACCAAGACATGCTATGAAAGCCTAGCTTATTACATGTTAGGTGTCTTCACAAGCATTTTATTTGCATGAACAATTTGATTATTCTTGATAACCTAGACATGAAATGTCCTATCATTGACATATTTACAGATCAAAGGTTGGGCATTGTATGCAAAGCCACGCAATTTGTAAAGGAAAAAGTCAGGATTCAATCACAGGCATCTGACACTAAGATTATGCATCTACTTAGTTCTGTTCCAGTGGCTCATGTCTATAATCCTAGATACTCAACAGGTACGCAAAACCCCATCTCAGCCAATAGGCAGAGGCAGTAGTATATACCTGTCACATCAGGAAGCGTCCACAAGAGGATCATAGTCCAGGATGGCATCGATAAAGAGTTGGACTTGGCCTCAAAAGTAAACGGAGCATCTGGGCACCAGTGGCTCACACCTCACTACTCAGGAGGCTGAGATCTGAGGATTGTGGTTCAAAGCCAGCCTGTGCAGGAAAGTCCACGACACTCTTATTACCAATGAACCATCAGAAAAACTGAAGTGGCTCAAAGTGGTAGGGGGCTAGCCATGAGCACAAAAGCTCAGGGACATGGTTGTGAAGGAACTACAAATAAAGACAACCCTGAGATACCACCTTACCCTAGTCAGAATGTCCCACATCCACAAGTCAGCCAACGACAAATGCTGGAGGGGATGAGGAGAAAGAGGAACCCTATTACACTGCTGGTAGGAATGTATACCTATACAACCACTTTGGAAAGCAGTCTGGAGCGTCCTCAGAAAGCTAAATATTGACCTCCCTTATGACCCAGTCATACCACTTCTAGGCATCTACCCTGAACAACAGGAACCAATATACAAGGACACATGCACCTCCATGTTTATTGCAGCACTGTTCGCAATAGCTAGGATATGGAAACAACCTAGATGTCCCACTACAGATGAATGGATCCAAAAACTGTGGTATCTATACACAATGGAATATTATGCAGCCATTAGAAAGGACAAAATAATGGCATTTGCAGGGAAATGGATGGAGCTAGAAGAAACCATGTTGAGTGAGGTAAGCCAAGAGCAAAGAGGCAAACAGTACATGGTCTCCCTGATAAGTGGATGTTAAATCCAAAATGTTAGGTGATACGACAAAATTAACAGGACTTAAGAAACAAAGGACTTCCACTCATCTGGTCGAATCACTACTAAATAACCCCATGCTGCTGATCACATGTATGGTGTATATGTGTACACCGGAGGGGAACCAGGAAGATGACACAGAACTAAAGAGAATCAGGGAAAAACATACAACCGCGGGACCCATCAGCTGCACTGGACATTGATCAAAATGAACTAAGCAACTCAATGGCAGTGACGGGAGGGAGAGAACAAGTGGGAAAGAGGGAACAGCTGATGCTATGCAAAACAAAAGAAATGTACATACCACCCAATGTGGAAGAAATAACTATCACAAAGCTCATAGAACTCATAAATGTTATAGACCATGATAGACAATCTGCCCCATGAAAGTTAGAATGTGTTTGTGACTTTAACTAAGCATCACTATCCCACAATACTGTGAAATTTGGGAAATTATGTAACCACTTAATCACAATAAAAAAATCTGAAAAAAAGCTCAAGGACAGCACCCAGACTCTGAGTTCAAGCCCCATGACTGACCAAAAAAAAACAGCAAAAAAGGGGGCTGGAGGTATGACTCAGTGACACCTTCCTACAAAACAAGAAGCTGTAAGTGTGCATGCCACTACAACCAAATGTGTAACTCCCTGATGATACTGCCCAGGAAAGCTAGTTTTCAGTTTAATTAGAGGATTTCCATGTAGAGCAAATCTTTGATCACCTACCCAGTCCTCTCTTCCCATATTCCTCAGAGTAAACTATCAATATTCATATTAATTTTGGATAGTTGAAGACTACAAGTGGATATTAAATTCGGGGCTGGGCACTGTCCCTGAGCTTTTTGGCACAAGGCTAGCAAGCTACCACTTTGAGCCACAGCTTCACTTCTGACTTTTTTTTTGGTGGTTCATTGGAGATAGGAATCTCATAAATTTTTCTGCCCAGACTGGCTTTGAACTGTGATCCTCAAATCTCACCCTCTTGAGGAGCTGGGATGACGGGCGTGAACCACCAGCTCCCGGCCCTCTCACTTAGAACTTTTAAAATAAGTATGATCAACGTTAATTCTTTTTTTTTTGTCAGTCATGGGGCCTGAACTCTGGGTCTGGGCGCTGTCCCTCAGCTCTTCAGCTCAAGGCTAGCGCTCTCCACTTGAGCCACAGTGCCACTTCCAGCTTTTTCTTCTTATGTGGTACTGAGGAATCAAACCCAGGGCCTCATGCATGCAAGACAAGCACTCTACCATTAAGCCACCTTCCCAGCCCCTCAACTTCAATTCTTAACACTCTCTGATACTGAGACTGGCCCTTTCTCCAGCATCATTGGCAGGTCTCAGAATTAAACTTCAAAAATGATGTCTGCTAAGTTTATGGGTAAGGAGAAGAGCACCTTTTTTCCCAGGTCACAGTCATTAAGTTTCTGGTCATCTTGGCTGCCTTCGAAGCCTTCACTGCCCGCCAGCCAGCTCTACTGAAGGTCAAGTTTAAACTTGCGTTAGTCCTGAGACTAATTTGGCAAAATAAAATAAAATGGCATGTGAAGGCCAATCTGAGGGCTCAGAATGGGGACCCGAATTGTAGCTATAGTGGCATTTCTCAAATAGAAAATTTTCCCCAAGTCAGAAAATTATGTTCCCATTTGGAAGGAAACGCAGAACCTTCTGCCGTGACTGATGCTTGATTTCCAGTCTCCTCACCTTCATTCAACAAATGACCATTAAGAACTTTCCATGCCGGGAGGCACTGGTGGCTCATCCTTGAAATCTTTGCTACTGAGGAGGCTGTGATTTGAAGCTTGGTGGTTCCAAGCCAGCCTGGGCAGAAAAGTCCATGGACTCTTATCTCCAATTAACTGGCAAAAAAAGGCCAGGCCTGGAGGCGTGGTTCAAGTGGTGGAGGACAAAAGCCTTGAGTGAGAAAAGCCAAGGGAGAAAGCAGGGCTCTGAATGCAAGCCCTAGGAACTGCACACACACACACACACACACACACACACACACACACACACACATGCACACACAAACACACATGCACGCACACCCCAAGGCACAAATATGACCAGGTCCTGGTGACACAAGGACATGATAAATGTTGTCCCCATCGTCAGAATGTGTTTGAATCACTGGCTGATTAATCAGGGTTGACTTTGGGCCATTTCTATTCTATCTGACTTTGTGTTGCTTGCCTGTTTGCCAAGAACTTCACCTTGAGTCCTAGACCATGTGTTTGGGGCTCTGCTACTTTGCAAAGTTTCCAGCTGCCCTCTCTGAAGGCCCACTTCTGCCTCCAGCTCCTATCCATACTGTGAAACAAGATATAGTTGAGCTGGAGGCCCATGGCTAACACCTGTAATCCTTGCTACTCAGGAGGCTGAGATCTGAGGATCCTGGTTCAAAGCCAGCCCAGGCAAGAGCTGTGGTTCAAGTGGTAGAATGGTAGAGTGGTAGCCTTGAGAAAAAAAAAAAGCAAGTTCAGGGACAATGTGCAGGCCCTGAGTTCAATTTCCAGGTCTCTGTCTGTATGTCTGTGTGTCTGTGTCTGTCTCTGTCTCGGTCTCTGTCTCTCTCTGTCTCTCTGTCTCTCTGTCTCTCTGTCTCTGTCTCTCTCTCTCTCTCTCTCTCTCACACACACACACACACACAAACATAAAGTATGTATGTGTACCTTGGAAATAGTCTCAGTGCCTAGATTCACAATAATCGTGACAGGTCTGTTACAATAATTCAGCATCGAATTATCAATAATAATATTAATAATAATATTAATAAAGCTTGCAGAGTAACAATGGAATATCCATCTTTTTTTGTTAGGAGACCATTCTTCAGAGGCTTCTTGCTTTTCTGCACGTCTTGAGATCAGAAAGATGGACTGACTTAGTGTTTTCCAGACTATTCTATAGCCATCCACCTTGGAAGAAGACACAGCATTCTCCCTCCAGTGTATAAGGGAGGTGTTTCATAGAGCTTGCAAAGTAGACAGCCTATGGCATAATAAAAAATATATTTGGTCTTCTTCCCTGCCACACAACTTCTAAAACCCTTGGAGTCCCCTGCACGGTTGGAGCATGTTTTGTTATTCATAACCAGTGGCTTTCAACTCTTCCTGAGATTATGCTGATGAGGTGATTCTGCTGGGCACCCCGAGAGCTGCAGGGTGGGGGATTGTTCCCCGAGCAATCAGTGTGCGCAACAGGAGGGGTTGCATCTCTCAGCCCCACCACCGATGTCCAAGGTGGGGAGAGGTTCTGGAGATCGCCTTCCATCACTGCTGGCCAACGAGGTAATCAATTATGCCAGTACAATAGAACTTCCTAAAACAACAACAACTCCCAAGCAAAGGGATGCGAGGAGGAGGGATCAAAGGTTGGGATAGGTGGAGTACCCAGAGAAAGCCTGGAAATTGCCATCTTCCTCCCCCATGCCTTTGAACATCCCTCCCATTTGACGGTTCCAGAATCGTGTTCTTTTTAAGAAACTACCAACAGCAAGCAAAGTGCCTTTCTCAGTCTTTTCTGGGGGTGGTGGGGTGGGGAAAGGAGGGCAGGAGTTCATGAGAGCAAAATATCAAGCCAGACTTGAGGTGCTAGGAACTCTCAAGTGTATGACTGCTTAGTTAGAACAATGGAAACTTGTGCCCAGCAGGGTCTAAATTAACCAGAGGGGTGTGTTCTAACCACAGACAGTGCCACACACGAATGGAGCTGCTGGAAGCCATGTTGATGCCCCAGCATCAGAGAAACAGCGAATCGACTGTTGTGAAGAAAAGACACCCAGGGAGAAGCTGGGAGGAGGGAGTTAATTGGACCCCTACTTGCTGGAAAAGATTCAGGCTGTCCGCGGTCAGAGTGGGATTCCTCTCGCATAGTGTCTCCTCCTGTACCCTCACTTTGCCTTCTCTGCCTCTGGAAACTGAGGCTCAGAGAAGCAGGCCACTTGTCAATGCTCTGATCATGGCTGTTCTGGGAATAACATGCTTGCCTTTATTCTTGGCCTGGGTCTTACGGGTTTTACCAGTGCCAATAAAACTGGTAGGTGAACTTGCTACCTCACAAACAGGGGACTATGCGGCACATTGGTAGTTTCTGATCCATTTATTTATCTACTCAATAAGACAGACAGACAGACAGATCAGAAAGACAGACAGACAGACAGACAGACAGACAGACAGCCAGCCAGCCAGCCAGCCAGACAGACAGACAGACAGACAGACAGACAGACAGACAGACAGACAGATAGATAGATAGATAGATAGATAGATAGATAGATAGATAGTTCTGGACCTGAGCATTGTCTCTTAGCTTTTTCCTTCAAGGCTCTACCTATTGAGCCACAGCTCCACTTCTGGTTTTTAGTGGTTCATTCAAGATGAAGAATCTTACGGACTTTCCTGCCCAGGTGGACTTTGAACCACGATCCGCACATCTCCGCCTCTAGGGTAGCTAGGATTACAGGCAGGAGCCACCATTTCCTGCTCAGTAAACTATGGAATCTCTTGTCAGGGTCACGCATTACAGATCCAGAGATAAACCAGATGGCCCGGTCTCAATTCTTATACAGCTTCCCTACAGTAAGGGGCCTCTGTAAAACAGAAGCATGTGCAGATAGTGGAATGTGCTCTGGAGGGAATTATACTCCATGGGGGCTTGAGGGTGGGCCTCTCTACAAAGGGACCACTTGGGTGAGGGCTGAGAGATAAGATGGAGCCAGTGGTTCAGACACACAAAGACAAGCAAGGACAGAGGCACTGACATAGGACAGGACCCAGTGCCGTTCCTCTGCTCACAGGTGACATAAGAGGCCATGGTGGCGTGAAGTCAATGACAATGGCATGGGGGTCATAGAAGCAGCAGAAACGTGGGTCTTTGCCATGACAGTTCGTGGTTGTATAATATTTCCCATGAGAATGGAACTCATAGAGGGCTGGGAGAGGATGTAGAGAGCGAGGAACATGATCAGGTTTGCATCCTGTAAACAAGCTCTTCCACAGTGGGGTAAAGAAATGAGTGAAGATGCTGTGTCTAGCCCATTCCCTCTCCTTTCTGTGTCCCCAGCCTCAGTTTCCCCTCATCTGGGACCTCTGCTCCATACGTGTGCTTTCTGACAGCCCTGTCCCCCTCTGCCTGCTCTTTGCCTGTGTGTGGCTAGTGTCCTACAGGGACCCCTCACTCAGTGTGCAGGGGTGTGTGGCTCTTCTGCTCAGGGCTGGAGAATGATGAAGACTGGACCTGAACACAGACGTGTGGGCAGCCTCTCCAAAGGGGCCACTATCCACTTGGGAACTGAGAAGGATTTTTTTTTCAGCAGACAAAAAAAGAGATGGGCGAATCCTTTTATCCAGGAGAAAGCTATGACATTCTCCTTGAAATACCAGCTCAGAGAATGAACACACACACACACACACACACACACACACACACACACACACACACACACTGCATGGAGAAAAAGACAGAGGATGAACTGGAAATCAAATGTGACAAGCTGATGGTTCTGAAGAAAATAAAAAGAGTGACCGACTAAATATCTTATCATCATGGGATAAGAGAGACAACTGATGACATCATGTGTAATTTTAGCTGACCTCTAATCCTAGAGACAGGAGGCTGAGATCTGGACAATTGTGGTTCAAGACTCCCATCTCTAAAAGAACCAGCAAATAGTTGGGCTGGCGATGTGATCCAAGTGGTAGAGTATCAGCCAAGCAAGTAGAAGGCCCTGAGTTCAAAACTTTGTAACAGCAAGACAAACCAAACCAAAAGAAAAGCCCACAATAGCAAAATAAAAACAAAAACAAAAACACAGTGGTCTTAACAGCAAAGTTGTGTTTCTATGTTTACCTCTGTAGAATTGTTGCAAACAGTATTGAACACATAACTTCTTAAACCTTTTTGGGAAAAGTCCTTCTCAACCACACTAAAATAATAGAATCAAAGGAGGAAGTGTTTTTCTCCTGAACTACCATGAAGATGAATGCTAGGAAATGTCACACTTTCAATACAATTTTTGTTCTGAAATAATTCTGGAGTTGAGGTGGTAATTTTGCAAAGAGACTAACCTAAATATCTTTCATATGATTCTCCCTAATGTTACTCTGTCTCATAACTATAATACATTCATCAAAACGAAAGACAAGGTTGCTACCTTTCTATTAACTGACTCTGCTTGCTTTATATTCCATTAGCTTTTCCCACCAATGAGAAAGTCCTGCTCCAGGACCTGGTATGTGGAGCCACACTGATTTCCATCCTCACATCTTAGTCTTTGCCCTGTGATGGCTGCTTGTTTTCCCTTGACGTTGACTATTTTGAAGAGAACTGGCCTGGAGTTCTTGTTTGAAGCCCCTCAATTGGGGGTTTGTCTGGTGTTTTCCTCATGATTCAAATTGAGGTTGAGGGTCTGGGTGGCTCATGTCTGTCATCCTAGCTATTCAGGCATCTGAGATATGAGGATGGTGGTTCAAAGCCAGCCTAGGCAGGAAAATCTATGACATTCTTATCTCCAATTAACCTGAAAAAAATCCAGTAGTAGAGCTGTGGCTCAAACGGTAGAGTGCTAGTCTTGAGCAAAAAATCCTCAGGGATAATACCTAGGTCCTGAGTTCAAGCCCTAGTACTAACAGAAAAGAAGAAAGGAGGAAGGAAGGATGGAAGGAGAGATGGAGGAAGAAGGGAAGGAAGGAGAGAGAGGAAGGAAGGAAGGAAAGAAGGAAGGAAGGAAGGAAGGAAGGAAGGAAGGAAGGAAGGAAGGAAGGAAAGAAGGAAGGACCCTTTTGGGGTCACTGTGTTCATACTCAGCATTTATTTCTGAATCTTTCTTAATCAAGGACTAAGTACAGGACCTAGATTACTTTTACATCAACTAAAATTTACAATGTCTGGGAAATAGCCAAAAAAAACCCACCTGCTATTCTTTTTATTGGGCAAATTGGTAACTGCTACCTCTATCAGTAATTCACCACTTAGCTGGCTGGCAGGGTCTCCTGGGAACTGTTTAACACTCCTATCACCGGTCCCCAGTTCAATTAAAGCACAATCTTTGCGGGTGGGGGTGGGGCTTGGGTTTCTTGTAAGTTCCCGAAGCTCCCAATGGACAGAGAGTGTTGGGGACTGGTTATAAATTCTGAAGCCTTCACGAGGTCCTGCTCCACTTTAACAAGCTTAGGGACTGGGTTCATTATTAGCATCCCAGGTCATTCTTACACCCACCAAAGTTCTGGAACCTTACTCGTGACAGCATAGACCCCTGACTTCCTCTCCCCCTCCTCTCTACTGCCCAGATAGCACCAGCATGTCCTGGGGATGTCTTAGAAATGCTGCCTGTCAGACAGATCCTGGACCCACCGAACCAGGCCAGTCCTGTAACTTGACGGCAGTCCCTGGTTAGCTGTGTGCATGGTAACCTTGGAGTGCCTCATTTCCAACAGCGACTTTACCCCATCTGGGAGATGTTTAAAAACAATGATGCCCAATCCCACTTTGGTATTCTAGTTGATTGGTATTCTGATTGACAAGATCTCTCTCTCTCTCTCTCTCTCTCTCTCTCTCTCTGTCTACACACACACACACACACACACACACACACACACACACACACACACACACACACACACTTCCTGAGATTGAACTCAGGCTTCACTCACACTTGCTAGGCAAAACCCTTGAGCCACACCTCCCTCTCTTTTGGCTTTAGTTATTCTTCAGATCAGTCTCCTGCTTTGGCCCAGGCGTCAGCCTCAGATCCTGATCCTCCTCCCTCTGCCTCCCACAGAGCTGCGGTTGTAGCAATGAGCCACTGTGCATGGGCCTAAACATCACTTTTGCTTTGTTTTCTTTGGTGCCACTGAGGCTTGAACTCATTGCCTCACTCTGGCTAGAGAGGGGCCTTACCATTGAAGTCACATCTACAGGCCCGGCCTGTCTTTTAGGAAAAAGAACAATGCAATCGCGTTGGCTCCTCTGAAATTTCAGCCACATCACTGATCAGCTTTGTGAATTTGAAGAAGGTAATGTTACTCCTTTGGCTTTTATCTCCTAATCTGTACAATAGATGCAGGCCCTTAGACTAATTCACAAGCAACTCTTGCAAGGGCAACTCTTAAGGTATTCTCTGCCTGTGTCTTAGCAGCTGGAGAAAAATCGCACTGCGTGTTAAAGTTCAAAAAAAACACCTACAGCCAAACAGTGCTCAGTTGTTAAAACAATCTTTTTTTTTTATTCCTTTAGACATTGGCAAAGAGGATCCTGCTTTCTCCTTCGTCTAATAAGCCCCAGTTTTGCAAGGAGAGCCTACTTAGGCTGTTTGCTTCTCCAGATCCCACAGCTGTTTAAGCATCAACTCTTCTTCCCAGAGGTGGTGCTTTATGCAACAGTGAGTCTGACTGCCAGCTGAAGGGAAGGGACTCTCTTCCTCCCTGAACTCCGTATGAATCCTTCCCTCATTAGGCTAGACAGCAACCAGGCTGCTGGTTGAGACTGAGGGGATGATGGGAAACCCTTGGCTCTCCTGCGTGGTTGTCAATAGCTGTGGTGGATAGGGATGTGATTTTGACCTAATCAGTTGCCGGCCATCTCTTTCCCGATCTCCCTCAGAGCATGGAGCAAAGCGCTATTTCACTATCTGCTTCCTGCCATGAGAGCAAGTGTACCTCGATTCCAACACAATTCTCAGGTCACCCAGCATTTGGTTATTTTACTGGAACAATTAGCTCTCTCTCTCCCTCCCTTCCTCCCTCCCTCTTCCCTTCTCCCTCCCTCCCTCTCCCTCTCCCTCCCATTCTCCCTATCCATTTCCCCCTCTCTCTCCCTCTCCTTCCTCTCTCTCTCCCTCTTTCTCTCCTTCTCCCTCTCCCTCCCCTTCTCCCTATCCATTTCCCCCTTTCTCTCCCTCTCCTTCTTCTCTCTCTCCCTCCCTTCCTCCCTTCCTTCCTCCCTCCCTCCCTCCCTTCCTCCCTCCCTCCCTCCCTCTCCCTCTCCCTCCCTTTCTCCCTCTCCATTCCCCCCCCTCTTGGTCTTAGTTTAGGATTTAGCCCTGGTTAAGTATCAGCTTCCATCTTTCTTTGAAAAAAAAATCTGATCTCAATCCACACATAATATTTGTACATATTTATGAGGCCTCGTGTGATGTTTTGAGTCGTACCCTCCTGGGGTGGTGATCAACACTGGCTAATTCACATAAGTATTGTCTTCAATTTTTATCATTTTCTTAGAGGAGGCATACAAATTCCTTGGCTGGTCAAGACAGACAATGCAGTGTGTTTCATTATATCCACCTCCCTGCCCCGATCCATAGAACACCTGAACTTATTCTTCTCATAAAATAAGAACAGTGCACCTGTTACCTGGAGGCTCCGCCCCCTTCCCCTCTGAGGATGCTCTGGCCCTGGAGGCTCCGCCCCCTTCCCTTCTGAGGATGCTCTGGCCCTGGAGGCTCCACCCACTTCCCCTCTGAGGATGCTCTGGCCCTGGAGGCTCCGCCCCCTTCCCTTCTGAGGATGCTCTGGCCCTGGAGGCTCCGCCCCCTTCCCTTCTGAGGATGCTCTGGCCCTGGAGGCTCCACCCCCTTCCCCTCTGAGGATGCTCTGGCCCTGAAGGCTCCGCCCCCTTCCCCTCTGAGGATGCTCTGGCCCTGGAGGCTCCACCCCCTTCCCCTCTGAGGATGCTCTGGCCCTGGAGGCTCCACCCCCTTCCCCTCTGAGGATGCTCTGGCCCTGGAGGCTCCACCCCCTTCCCCTCTGAGGATGCTCTGGCCCTGGAGGCTCCACCCCCTTCCCCTCCAAAGATGCTCTGGTCCTGCCTATATATGACTTAGACACTGGGCCCGGAAACTGGTCTGCCCAAGGTGTTTGTTATTCATTGAGGATCCTGACAGGGCACAATTTACTGATAACAAATCAGATTAAATACAGACGAATGTGTGTGGGCTTCTATAGAGAAAAACTTCCAGCGCTGTGAGGTTTCAGTCCTGACTCTTCATCAAGACTCGGCCATTTCTGCCATCCTCCAGGGCTGTGGCTCCTGGCTGACTTCACGTGAGTTCCCAGAGTTAAAGCAGATCAAACTCACAGTGGCAGAAGCCACATCCAAGCCCAGAGGAAGCTTCTGTTTCCCCAACCATGAAAACAGAGAAAAGTCCTGAGCCTCATTCTGAATGCAGAGATTTGGTTCACCTGCCTGTCCCTTCCAGAGAGAAGGAAATTTTCTCTTCAGTGCCCAATTAGATATTTATAATAGCATCAAACAACAGATATGTAAGCCTTGTCCAGGACCCAGTGATCCAATGGGAGAACTGGGATCAGACTTGAAATTGCATTAGGTTTACTAATACAGATGAATGTGGCACAGATCAAATCCGTCATTTATGAAAGGGCAGGGGAGAGCCACGATGGCAGCCAGGATTGAGTAAAATCAAGATCCTACAATCACTGGTCCCTGCAGGCACTTGGACTTTTAATAACAACACAAGGAGAAAAATAAATCAAATACTAGAGCAGGGAGCGACAGATACACTGCGCTCTGGCTGTATCCTGGGGCTGGATAAATAAAAATTAGAGTTCAAAGTTAGCAAAATGATCAGAATTTGAGGGACAAGGTTCCACCAAGAAGGAATCAGACAATTCTAGGTGCCTTTCCCCAAGGGGCATCTGCCAGTCAGAAAGCATTGAAGGACAAGATTAAGAAATACAGCATACATTGCATTAGAGGCTGAGACTATGGGAAGAGATTTTTTTTTTTGCAGACTTCCCAGGGCTGCAACACAGAAATTGGCATTTAGCATCCCAGCAGCAACTGCCAAAGGCCTACACCTAGATTTAAAGTTAAGCTAACTTGCACATAACATCATCGGAAACCCAGCCTTAAATCAGCTCACTCTCTGATCGAATAAGGTGGCTGATTGAATCACCCGTAGCTGAGGTCAATACACTGAAAGAGAAGGTCACACAGAGAGCTACACATGTTTCTGAACATAATATCCAACACTGAATCAAAAATTACTAGGCATAGAAATACACAGGAAGCAAGAAGTTCTGCAGGAGAAACAGATTCATGGTGATTCAGATATTGGACGTGGGGTACCGTCCTTAAAATAACTGTGATCAGTGTGGTAAACCAAATAGATTGAAAGAAGAGGAGGAAGAACTAAAGTAGCTGGGCACCAGTGGCTCACTCCTGTAATCCTAGCTACTCAGGAGGCTGAGATCTGAGTATTGCAGTTCAAAAGCCAGCCCAGGAAGGAAATCTATGACACTCTTATCTCCAGTTAGCTACTCAGAAAAAGCCAGAAGTGGCACTGTGGCTCAAGTGGTAGAGCAGACTCAGGGACAGAGCTCAGGCCCTGAGCTCAATCCCCATAATTGGCAAAAACAAAAAGGAGGGAGCGAATTTTCCTACAGAACTGGAATCTACTGCTAAAAATGATTTTTAAGTCTGTTGTGTATGGTGGTGCCTGCCTATAATCTCAGCACTCAGGATGTTGAGTCAAAAGCGTCAGGAGTTCAAGGGCAATCTTGATTATGGAAAGAGCAGCCATGCTAAGCTATATAGCATGGACAAAGCCCTGGATGCCACCCCAGTACCACCAAATTTTTTTTAAAAAAGAGATCAGTAAGAGACTGAAATATGAGAAAGCAAATGGCAAAGCTTAAGAATACAATGGATGCATAGAGAAAAATCAATGAACTGGAAAATAACTCTTTACAAAAATTAATACAGATTGTAACAGGGAGAAACAAAAAGGTTAGATTTCTAAAAAGAACATAAGAGACATGTAAGGAAAGATGAAAGGATTGAACACTTGTGTCGATGGGGTTTCCTAAAGAACAGCAATATCAGCTGGGCGCTGGTGGTTCACGCCTGTAATCCTAGCTACTGAGGAGGCTGAGATCTGAGGATCATGGTTCAAAGCCAGCCCAAGCAGAAAAGTCTGTGAGACTCTTATCTCTAGTAAACCATTCAGAGAACCTGGAGTGTTGCTGTGGCTCAAGCGGTAGAGCGCTAACCTTGAGCTGAAGAGCCGAGGAATAGCGCCCAGGCCCAGAGTTCAGGCTCCAAACAGACAAAAAGAAGAAAAAGAAGAAGAAGAAGAAGAAGAAGAAGAAGAAGAAGAAGAAGAAGAAGAAGAAGAAGAAGAAGAAGAAGAAGAAGAAGAAGAAGAAGAAGAAGAAGAAGAAGAAGAAGAAGAAGAAGAAGAAGAAGAAGAAGAAGAAGAAGAAGAAGAAGAAGAAAGATGAGGAAGAGGAAGGAGGAGGAGGAGGAGTTGGAGGAAGAGGAGCAATATCTCTGTGTCTATCCATCTACCTACACACAAACCTATCTCTATAAATTATCATCTATCCATCTACATACCTACCTATGGCTCCATCTACCTACATAACTACTTATCCATCCATCCACTCACGCATCTAGCTACATCTAATTATCTAATCTATCTATCTATCTACCCATCTACCTACCCACCTATTTATCCATCCATCTATCTGTATATATCTATCATCTATCCAACTACCTACCTAGCAATGTATCAACCTATTCATTCATCCATCCATCCTTCTGTCTCTTCTTATCCATCTGTCTGTTTACACATGTATCTATCTAACCATCTAGCTAGCTATCTATTTATGCATCTATCTATAAAAGTACAGTGGAAGAAATAGGAGAGAGACACAGAGAAACTTGGAAAGACAGAACGGAGTAAAAATAACCATTTGAAGACACTAGCTAAAGGTTTTCCTAAAAATCAATACAAAACCATAGCTTCAAGAACCGCTACAGACTCCATGTGGCATAAAAATGAACAAATCCTCCTGGAAATATGCTGTAGACAGCTTCTAAAGATCATACAGGAAGGAGAAGTTGTAAGAGGAGTTGGACCAAAGGTCCTGTGAGTGTCGGAGGCATTCCGGAGAGCAGCAAGGAAAACCACGGTCTGTTTCTAGTTGGAGCAATGGAATCCAGAAGCTTATAGGATGATTAGCTCCAAAGGCTGAAAGGAAATCGTGGTAATCCTTGTGAAAACATCCTTCACAAATGAAGGTGAAATGTGGAATTTGTCAAACAGAAAATGGCAGCAAGCTCCTCATTCATGCAAGCACTATGAAGAAACTAGAAAGGTATCTGCTATGCTACTGATGAGCTTCAATAATCATCTTGGATAGTTAGATGAGACAGATATGTTCACTTTATGCAAAACATTTGATCTGCTTATGGTGTACATATTGATGTTCTCTTTTCTGTGTTGCTTTCTATGTTAACATGCTGTATGATTATGAATTGAGTCTCCCTTTCTTTAATACCTTTTATTTCTTTGCCTTTTGGTTGAACTGATGATAGAATTCAGGCCCACGTGCTCTACTGCTGAGCTGCACCCTCAGTTGACATCTTATATCCTTACAATAACATTGGAAAACATTGTGTATACTTCTTTTTTTGTTCCTGGCAGTTCTGGGGTTTGACTTTGGTACTTTTTAGTGCTTTACCAGTTCAGCCATGACCCAGCCCATAATGCCACAGTTGTTTTGTTGCTGTTTGGCTGATTCATTTAGGGCATCATTTGTTTATTTGCTTGCTAATTTTTTTGCTGGTTGTGGGGGCACTGTCCCTGAGCATTTTTGCTCAAGGCTAGCACTCTACCACTTTGAGCCACTTCCAGTTTTTTGGTTGTTAATTGGAGGTAAGAAGTCTCTGAGCTTTTGTACCTGGGCTGACTTTGAGCCATGATCCTCAGATCTCAGCCTCCTGAGTAACTAGGATGACAGACATGAGCCACCACTGCCTGGCCTGTTTGCTATTTGGGGGGGGGGGGGGGAGGTCTGGTCATGGGGCCTGAACTCTGGGCCTGGGCGCTGTCCCTCAGCTCTTCAGCTCAAGGCTAGCACTCTACCACTTGAGTCATAGCACCACTTCTGGCTTTTTTTTCTTTTTGCTTATGTGGTGCTGGGGAATCGAACCCAGGGCCTCATGCATGCAAGGCAAGCGCTCTACCACTGAGCCACCTTCCCAGCCCCTATTTTTAACAAATGGTTTCATGCATTTTTATTTTTTCCTGAAGCCAACCTGGACCATAATCATCCTACCATCAACTCCAGCATAGCTGGGAGAATAGATATGCAGCAACATGCCAGTCTTATCTATTTACATGAACTATCACTTTATTTATGCATGTATATATATGTATATGTATTTATTTGGCCTGAGCTGATCTTAAGATCCTCCCAATCTCCACCTTCTGTGTAGCTGAGATTACAGGGGTGAGCCACCACCCTCAGGCAAACCCACAGACACACTGTCTACTCTGGATTTCTCTTCCTGCAATTTCCTTGGCAATATTGGAAAGCCTCGTTAACCCCCCCCCCACCCCGACCTCATCTTATTGCAAACTCCAGGGACACCTGGGCTTACATCCTACTTTGCATTTCCCAAGAATGTGGCAACGCTGATTTCTTCTGGAAGCCTCTTTCCTCTCCACGCTGCTGAGCGACGCTGCTTTCTTCGGATTCTCCTCCAGTGTCACCCCAGGCTGCTTCTTTTCAGGTTCCTCTGTGCACATACACTGCTAAGAATGACCTGGAAGTGTGGAGGATAGTGGAGCCCTGTTCTCGGGGCAAAGCCATCTGCAGCACTGTACCTTCTACAGCGATTTCTCTAGTTCAGATCTAACAGTAGAGTCCTCAGATGTGTGCATTGACTCTTCTCTTGTGCCTGGCTGGGGCTTACACTCAGGACCTGGATACTGTCTCTGAGCTTTTTTTTTTTTTTTGGCTCAAGACTTGCCCTGTCACACTTGAGCCTCAGCTCCTCTTCCAGCCTTTAGGAGGTTCATTGGAGATAAGTGTCTCACAGACTTTCCTGTCCAAGCTGGCTTCCAATTATGATTCTCAGATCTCGGCCTCCTGAGTAGCCAGGATTTACAGGTGTGAGCTATCAGTATATGGCATCCTCACCCTCTGTCTTTAAAGTACCAGACAGCAGATTTTTTAATATTTTTTATTGTAAAGTTTCTGTACAGAGGGGTTACAGTTACATGAGTCAGCTAATGAGTACATTTCCTCTTGAGCATTGTTACCCCTTCCTCTGTTTTTCCCCTACCATCCCTTCCCTCCCCACCTCCCCACCTCCTCCCTTCCCCACCCCAAGTTGTAGAGTTCATTTTTAACATAGTGTCATGTACATCTCATTGTTACAATGGATCAGCCTATATCCTTGTTCCAGTGTTTCCCTTCCCCCCCCCAAATTAGAAAAATGTATATACGATGCAGGGTACCAGAATCAAATGCAGTGAAAACAGGGGTTATACCAATAAGGAAGAACCTATGAAAGAAACAAAATAAATCACATAGTACATTATACGATCATCAAAAACAATAGCAACAAAGATAAACCCTCTTGTGTCTCTATCTTGGGGTTCATTTCACTTAGTATCACCTTATATGGTCATATGTGCATAGCTTTTGACCTTTTCCACTTGTCTGGTAAGGTTATCCTAGACATATACTAGTTATTGCAAATAAGGGAAACCATGGGACCTAGGTTTCTTTGGATCTGGCTTATTTCACTTAGTATAATTTTCTTAGTCTTTCCATTTCCTAACAAATGGGGCGATGTCACTCTTTCTGATGGAGGCATAGAATTCCAGTGTGTGTGTGTGTGTGTGTGTGTGTGTGTGTGTGTGTGTGTGTGTGTGCGCGCGCGTGCGCGCGCACGCTGCATTTTATTGAGCCATTCATCTACTGAGGGACATGTGGGTTGGTTCCATATCTTAGCTATGGACAATAATGCTGCGATAAACATAGTTGTGCTGGTAGCTTTAGTATGGCCTTATTTGTGATCGTTTGGGTAAATGCCCAAAAATGGGATTGCTGGGTCATAGGGGAGCTCTATGTGTAGTCTTCTGAGGAACCTCCATACTGCTTTCCAAAGTGGTTGAACAAGTTTACATTCCCACTACAAGGAAGTAGGGTTTCCTTTGGCCACATCCCCTCCAGCATCTGTTGCTATTAGAGTTCTTGGTTATAGCCATTCTAACTGGGGTGAGGTGGAATCTCAATGTTGTTTGTTTTTTGTTTTGTTTTGGTAGGTTGTGGGGTTTGAACTCTAGGCCTTGAGCTCTTCAGCTCAAGGCTAGCGCTCTACCACTTGATCCATAGCACCACTTCTGGCCTTTTCTGTTTATGTGGTACTGAGGAATCGAACCCAGGGCCTCATGCATGTGAGGCAAGCACTCTACCACTGAGCCACCTTCCCAGCCCTCAGTGTTGTTTTGATTTGCATTTCTCTTATGGCCTGAGAAGTTGAGCATTTCTTCATGTGTCTATTGGCCATCCTTATTTCCTCTTCAGAGAAGTCTCTCTTTAAGTCTTAAGCCCATTTATTAATCCGGCGATTGTTCCTTTGAGGATTTGTTGTCGTGGGAGTTAAGTTTTTGAGTTCTAAGTATATTTTAGATATGAGGCCCTTGTCTGTTTTATGGCTAGTAAAGACAGACAGCAGATATTTTTTATCCTCCTATCCTCCATGTGGCTTCTGTTACAACTATGCAGCACTGGGATTGTAGCTTGAAGGCGTACCTCCACAGTACATGAATGAATGGATGTGTCCCAATAAAACTTTATTAACAAAACATGTGGCAAACAAAATCTGGTCTGAGGGCCATTATTTGTGGATTGCTAGTTGGAAACTCTCCATACTTACCCAGTCCTAGGCATCTTGCTGTAAACTAGTTTGTTTCTTCAATGTCAATTTGGTGTTTCAACAGTTAGGCTGTAGTACCCACATGTTTTGTGAAGTACTATTTTGGTATTTCTGTGCGTGCATTCTTTTTCAGAGGAGAGAAATGATTAAGTCAACAGACTGCAAGGCAGGTGACCTTCACAAAGTTGGTGGGCTTTACCTAATTAGATGGGGACCTCAGTAGGAAAAAGACTGAATTTCCTGGAGGAAGAGGGAACCTAGCCAATGGACTTCCTTTGATCTCAAGCAAAAACATTTCCTGGAGTCTTCTGCTTGCTAGTCTACCCTGCAGTTTGGCCTTGTTGCATCCACAGTGGTACAAGTCAGCTCCTCACAAAAAACTCAGTCACTTTGCATCTCTCTCCATCTCTCTCCCTATGAGCCCTGTTCATGTTTCTCTGATGATCCCTGGCCAGTTCACCCCTGATCTCCATCCTGTAGTCTGTTCTCTATCTTCACTACCATCATGATGACATTTGCGGCTGGTGAGTGAGTTAATTTCTCTTCAATCTCTGTTCTCCAGAGAAATCAGAGTGATGTTTGCAGATCCTAGATCATGTCTCTCTCCTGATTAAAACTACTCAAAATGAACCCCACGTGTCCCACCCAGACCCCTGAGACCCCCCCCCTCCAAACTTATGGAAGGGACTACAGGAGTGTGGATCTTATCCTAAAAGGGGCAGCCTCTTTGGCCCCAAATCTCAGATATATGTGGATATGATAATGGCCAGTTTGGCCATCCTTCCTGTTTCCTTCCTTCCTTCCTTCCTTCCTTCCTTCCTTCCTTCCTTCCTTCCTTCCTTCCTTCCTCCCTCCCTCCCTCCCTCCCTCCCTCCGTCCTTCCCTCCCTCCCTTCTTTCCTTCCTTCCTTCCTTCCTTCCTTCCTTCCTTCCTTCCTTCCTTCCTTCCTGCTTTCCTTCCTGCTTTCCTTCCTTTCTGTTCTCTCCTCCTGTTCCTTTTCTATTCCTTCCTTCTTGCTTTCTTTTTTCCCTAAACTTCCTTTGTATCCAGGCTGTTCTTTAACTTAAGATCTCCTCTTGACTTCTGGAATTCCCAGAGTGTACCACCATACCTGACATATATAATTTCACATACCTGTGGCAGACGTTCTGCATTGTTTCGGAAGCTTCTTGTCAGGATTTGTATAAGGCTTCCTTAGACATTGCTTCTCCTTCAGTCTTTCCAAAAGCCTCCCTCCCTGTGTTCTCGGCATTTGCACAGTCTACTTCTGGTGGCCCGGCAGTGATTCCTGTCCACCTCCACACCTTCACCCCTTGCTGCTCCTGCTGCTCCTCTTCCACCCTTCCCAGCCCTTCCCAGTGTCTTTTTTCCCCCATATCACAAATTCCAAGAAGCCTCTCTGGATTTCCCCCTGCCACCGTCAGCATTGGAGTGCGGTCACCCCTCCTTTGAGGCTGCGGGGGACTCCCTAGAACAACACAGCGGCGTTTCCGTTGCCGCTGCGCACAGGCTGTGGATTGATGGACTGCTGGAGCACTGGGCCCTTTCTGAGCTCAGTGCAGGTACAAGCCAGCAAAGTGGCTGAGCCTGGTTCATGGAGCTCTGTCCAGGGTGCTGACCACCTGGCCTGCCTGGCTCCATTCCCGTCCCGTCCCTGTTCCCTCAGGGGCTCAAGGAGCATCCACTGTGGGGCTGAGACCTGGAGGCAGGGGTGGGAGGCGGTCTTCCTGCCTCCTCTGAGTTCTGTGCTCGGCGATCACTCAAGCCATCTCAGGGAAGTCTCTGTCTTCACTCTGGATCTCAGTAGCGCCTCTGCAAAATGACCTCATGGCAGACTGAGTTTCTTAGTACCTGTCCTGAGACCCAGGGGTGTCCCGTACCCCATCTTGGCCAGTACTGGCTCTATCTGTATTCCACTCTGAGCCTGACATGCTTCACCACCTGTGTAGACATAAGATTTAAATCTCCTCCCCAAGAATGCTGAGAAAATGTCCCTCAATACTCTCTCCCCATCCCTCTCTGTTTCTGTTTCTGTGTCTGTCTGTCTGTCTGTCTGTCTGTCTGTCTGTCTCTCTCTCTCTCTCTCTCTCTCTCTCTCATATTGGCAGAAACTCTTTGAATGGGAAAAAAACCCAAGTTAAAAGCACAGACCTTTTATTTTCTCCCACTGGTTAAATGCTGGCTTTATAAATGACTAGATAAATACAAACTCTGCCAAGCCACCAATGGGCCTGGGTCTTAGTTTCCTCTTCTAGAAAATAGGAGTTTGAATACATTCCCCACAGGAGTATTGAGAAATTGGAGCTAATGTGTTTAAAAGCACTTACTGCAAAAGCTTTAAAATCATTTCTTTAGTATTAATAAATCACAATGCAGTAATTGTCCCAGCTGGAGCTCAGTCTCTCTCTCTCTCTCTGTTTCTCTCTCTTTGTGTGTATATTTTCTGTCTCTTGCTTTCTCTCTCTGCCTCTCTGTGTCTGTCTTTGTCTCTCCATCTCTGTCTCTCTCTGTCTTCCTGTCTCTTCCTCACTCCCTCTCTCCAGCTCTCTCTCTATGTCTTTGTCTGATTCTCTCTCTCTCTCTCTCTCTCTGGAACATTCTCTACCTTCTCCTACTCTCTCCTGGCAGATGCTTCTGTTGCTAATAAATTCTGCCTGTGATATCCCAGTTCATCATCTCAGCAGCTGGCTCTGACTGGAGCTAAGGCAGGCACACGTGAATCCGAGAGGCCGAGAGGAAGAGGGGGTTGAAGGAAGCGGCTCCACCTGTCACAGTGACAAGAAGCAGAAAGGAGAGAGACGGGGGAGGGGGGAGCAGGAGAGGGGAGGGGGAGAGAGGGTGGCTTCTAAGAAGGGGGATGGTTGCTTCCATGTGGGTAAGATCAACACTTCTGCCTGTGTTCCCCCAGACTCTGGGGTGGATGCAATGCCTTTGGGAGGGGCCCAACCACTGGGGAACTCAGAAAGCCAGAGAGAGAGAGAGAGAGATCTGCCATCTGGTTGGTATTCAGGCTGAAGGAGAAGGGAAAGAAGAATGGAAGAAGCATGATCAGAAGCAGACGTTCCAAATCTTGCACAATGTAGAAGTAATTGCATAAAAATGTGTTGGATATGGGAATGAGGTCAGCTCTACAGAAGGACCCCCAAAGCTATTGAAAGTATAATCCCTCCTGGCTGGCTCCTTCCAGCTCCCCACATGTAAAGCCCCACCCCACCCCCTCCACAAATGGCACTGCTCTGCGAAGTTCATTGTCAGGGGCTCCTATGACCATCACAGTGAAGTTATAGGAAGACAGCTGTGGTGTCCCCAGGCGATATAATTTTGCAGGTCTTCTATCACTGAGTGATGGGTGGTTTCACGCACATGTTAACATTACACGTTACAAGTAGTGATGAGCTGAGCACTGGTGGCTCCTGTTCATAATCCTAGTTTCCCAGGGGGGCAGGGATCTGGAGAATCGAGGCTGGAGGTTCAGTCTAGGCAGAAAAACCCATAAGGCTCTATCTCTAACCAGCCAAGAGACAGGCTAGTTCAAGAGCACCAGCCAAGCAAGCAAGCGGAGTGAGGATGGGGCTCTGGATTCAAACCCAAGAACCAGGAAAACAAAACAGAACACCCCCCAAACAGACATAGATACGTGATAGCTTATTGAGTGATTACTAAGTGACAAATTCTAGGTCTGCATTCCCATGCAATCTTCTCAACAGCCTAGTGGAGATCCTCTATCACATTCTTTACCTGACAATAAAACTAGCTATTCAGGAGGCTGAGATCTGAAGATCATGGTTGGAAGGCAGCCCAAGCAAGAAAGTCTATGAGACTCATCTCTGATCACTAATGCTGAAAGTGGAGCTGTGGCTAAAGTGGTACAGCACTAGCCTAGAGGGGAAACAAATGCTCAGGGATAGCACCTAGGTCCTGAGTTCAAGCCCTGAAACTGGCTGAGACAGAGAGACACACAGAAAGAGACAGAGACAGAGAGGGGGAGGAAAGGAGGGAGGGAGGAAGGAGGGAGAGGGAGAGAGAGGAAGCACTCCTTTATATCACTACTTAAAGATAATTTTAAGAAAATGTGAGGGAAGGGATGGGGTTGGAGGGACTGTGACACAGAAACTCAGTCAAAAGAAACCAAGAAGCCACATTTTGAGCATTGGTGGCTCCTGCTCATAATCCTAGTTTCCCAGGGGGCTGGGATCTGGAGGATCAAGGCTGGAGGTCAGATTGAGAGTCTTTATTTTGAGAGGTCAGATTGAGAGTCTTTATTGGAGAGGCGGTGACTACGGGTGGACTCCTGTCACGAAGACCTGCAGCCCCTCCAATACACTTGACACGGTTAGAAAACTGAGCCACGAGGTCAGGAAAGGAAGAGCAGGAAAACAATACCAACAAACCGGATCAAATCCCATGGAGAGAACATCATGTGACTAGAGAGTCAGGAGACACAAGACCTGGGGTAATGGCGTCTGGGCTGGTCTGGGCCTAACTAGGGGCACAGGCACAGGAAACTTGATAGTCTCATGAGTTTAAGGCCCAGGACTGACAGGTCCAGTAACCTATCATCCCCGCCCCTGCCTCTAGGGATTCAGCCTGGGGGTGGAACTTCCCTTCCTCTATCATGGGGCCAGTTAAGCCCAGTTTCTTATTATCCACCATGTAGCCAAGATGGTGGCGGTTAGACCCAGCCTCCTTATTCCAGGATGATTGGGAATGTTGGAAGGGGTGGCATGGATCTAGATGCATCGTATCATAAACTGCTTTGTGAACTGACAACTCCTTTGTAACAACTCCTTAAAGATAATGAAATTTCCAAAGCACAAAACACTGAACTATCTTCTAGAAGCACAGGGGTAGCCTGAAGTTGAAACCCAGGATAACTAATAGCAAAATCCAACCTCCTCCCCCCGCCCCCCAAATTGATGGAGATTCATTCTTCAGTGACTTCTTAAAAACAAGGCTTGGGTAGCGGAGTTCTTCATGGATTAATAGCCACATTGCCTAAGGCCTCTCTGACTCTTTCTTAGCTACCAAAAAATTGCAACTCTGGGAACACAGCAAATACTTAAAGGGTTGATATGGCAACACAGGATCAAACAAGGCACGCCCCAGAACCAGGACCCCAACTCTCTTCTCAATGTTCAATTTTATTTTTCTATTCCACTCAGCTGCTTGCCAATTCCCTTGTCTTCATATTCAAAAAGGCTATTAACCTAGTACATCCCTACCACCTGGGGCCTGTACAGCAGATGCAAATAGACTCACCAGCTTTGTAAATAAGAACTCTGCCAGCGCCTGAACTCATCTGTCCTGGGAAATGCTACCCCTTGTCCTTCAAAGAGAGAATAAATGACTTGGTTTTCCTGGAGGAAGCAGAGGCTGAGGATGTAATGGCTGATGTCTAGCCCTGTGTGATCCTTCCCCCTTTGATTTCCTATCCCTCATCGGTAAGGGGAGAAGGATGGACCACCTAGTTCCAACAGCCTCTCAACCGTGGTCCTCACATCGAAGCCTCCCAAGTAGCTAGGATTCCACGTATGAACCACCAAGTGCCCAGCTTTCAATGAGGAAACATCAGAGCGAGAATATTGAGCTAATTGAAATACAAATTCTGCCATTTTCTTAATAATGTTGGGTGGCCTCCACCACTCTAATTACCTGCCCAGCCTCAATTCTTTGTTTCCAAGAGACCCAAAGCTTGTAGCCAGCGACCCAAAACTTGGAGGTAAAGCAAGGAACTCCAAAAGGCAGTCACCCCTTTAACTTATCCCCTTCCCAGCCAGCCATTGTTGGGGGGTACTTAGCATGCCCATCACCTGAAGGCCATTCTCCTCCTAGTAAGAAACCCCAGTGGTGATTTAATTAAGCCTACATAAAAATGCTAAATGGGTTTCATCCAGGATGGGATTTGCTGATTTGTCTGTGTTAAAATAAATTCTGTGTTCTGTTCTAATTGAATAGATTGAACACAGACTGTATTTGTTCTTGTCCTGTAGCACTTCCCTGGGAGCGATAAATTGGAAATGTTATCTGGCTGGATACACCAGTTGCTTTGCTGAGAAAATCGTTCTGCAAGTGATTGAGAAAAGGAAAGAGCTAGAAATATTTTGGTGTCCAAAGTCACATGTCACAAACCAAGGAGATCTAAGATGTATGTGTTTATGGATGCTATCTATTATATCTTATGTTGTGTGTGTGTGTGTGTGTGTGTGTGTGTGTGTGTGTTTGTGTATGTGTGTGTGCTTAAACTCAAGGCCTTGGCACTGTCCCTGAACTTTCTTGCTCAAGGCTAGCTCTCTATCACTTGAGCCACTGGCTCTACTTCCAGCTTTTTTGATGGTTAATTGGAGATAGAGTCTCACAGGCTTTCCTACTCAGATTTGCATGATCATCAGATCTCAGCCTCCTGAGTAATTAGGCTTACAGGTGTGAGTCACTGGCACCTGGTACCTGTTATGCTTAATGACCACTGTTAACAGAGATATGACACTAACACTAGCAAACCTTCTCGCCATAGGTGTGCAGTAATCTATATATTCCTTGTGTGGGAATCGGATCTAAGAAAGAAACTACAGAGCTGGGCGCCAGTGGCTCACGCTTGTAATCCTAGCAACTCAGGAGGCTGAGATCTGAAGATTGTGGTTCCAAGCCAGTCAGGGCAGAAAGATCCCTGTGAGACTCTTATCTACAATTAATCATTCAAAAACCAGAAGTGGTGCCTTGGCTCCAAGTGGGTAGAGCACTAGCCTTGAGCAAACGAGCTCAGGGAAAGTACTTAGGCCCTGAATTAAAGCCTCATGACAGACCAAAAAAAAAGGTAGATGGAAAGAAAGAAAAAGAGAGAAGGAAGGAAGGAAGGAAGGAAGGAAGGAAGGAAGGAAGGAAGGAAGGAGGGAGGGAGGGAGGGAAGGAAGGGGAGGGAAGGAAGGAAGGAAGGAAAGAAGGAAAGAAGGAAGGAAACTACAACTTGCAAAGAAGCTACAAGCATGAAGATGTTCGTGACAGGAATGCACAGCCGAACAGCATGACAAAGGAAATTCTGCCTCAACCCACTGTAATTGTCCCAACAGAACACTATGCTGTAAAGGTTCCAAAAAAATGCGTGTATGTGGCAGGAGGGGGTGGGGGATTGAAGTCTGTTGTGAAGTTAAAAGAAAGCACAAACATACACCACAATTGTATTTTGTTCCCCTTAATAAATAGCATGAAATATCCAGAACAGAAGAGTGCGAGTCAGGAAGATAGGCTCTTTGAATACCCTCGATAGTAGGCCTTTGACAGAAGTATAGCTAGCAAAGATTTTAACTTAGTAACTATGTCCGCTGCTGTGCAGAAACTTTTTACCTTGATATAATCCCCTTTGCCGATTCTCTCTTTATATTTTCGGAGTCCCTGGAATTCTCAGGAAGTTCCTGTCTGTGCTAACATTTCTAATGTTTCTAATGTTTCCCTTAATGTTCCTGTCGTAGTTTCAAGGTTTCTGGTCTGATGTTGAGGTCTTTGATCCATTTTCAGTTTTCTGTACTTGGATGTCCAGTTTTCCCGACACCATTTGTTCAAGAGGCTGTCTTGTATTTCCAACATATACTTTTGGCTCCCTTGTCAAATATTAGATAGCTGTAAGTACCTGTGCTTGCTTCTGTGTCTTCTAGCATGTTCCATCGGCCTGCAGGTCTGTTCACGTGCCAGTACCAAGCTGTTTTTGTTATTGTAGCTCTGTAGTTATTTTGGTAGTCTGAAATTGTGATACTTCTAGCATTGTTGGATTTTTTGTTTTTGTTTTTTGCTACCCTCCCCATTGCTTGGACTATTCTGGGTCTTTTGTGGTTCCACATACATTTTTGGATTGTGAAGAATGGCATTGGTATATTGATGAATATTGCATTGAATTGGTAAATTTCCACTGGGACTATGGTTATTTTCACTGTATACATTCTGCCAATCCATGAGCAGGAGAGGCCTTCCAACCTCCTAGTGTCTTTGGTTTTTCTTCATACTTTCACAGTTTTGTTGTATTGGTCCTTTACTTCATTAGTTTTGTTTACTGCTAGATTGTATGTATGTGTATATATATATATATATACATTTATTTACTATATATAGTATTTTATTTACTATATATGCATTTTATTTACTATATATATATACACACACATTTATTTACTATATATACATATATATATATATAGCAAATATATATACATTTCTTGATTTCCATCTCTATCTGTCCATTGTTGTTACACAGGAAAGCTGCTGATTGTTATGACTTGATTTTTATATCCAGAAACTTAGCCAAAGTTAATAATAGATATTTTAAGAGAAAACCCTCAATTAAAACAAGATTAAAAGCCAAGCACTGGTGGCTCACACCTATCATCCTAGCTATTCAGGATTGTGGTTCAAAGCCAGTCTGGGCAGCAAGTCTGAGACTCTTATCTCCAAGGAACCACCAGAAAACCAGAAGTGGCATTGTGGCTCAAAGTGGGGGAGAGCTGGCCTTGAGCAAAAACCTCAGGGATGCTGGGTCGACAAGACAAACAAACAAGATTAGGCAGAAAAAATGCAAATCCAATGAGAGCAAAAAGGTTCCTAATACAGTAGATAGTATTAATTCAACTGTCATGCTTACTTTAATTGTAAATGGATTAAATATACCCACTAAAAAACAAAGATTTGTACTTATATGTTTTCTATAAGAAACACAGTTTAGATCTAAATATATAGATTAAGAATTAACTCCCAAAAAAACAAACCTGGGAAAGCTATAGTATTTTCAGCCCAAGCAGACTTTAGAATGAAACAATTGAAAAGATAAAAGAGCATAAAATAAAGGAACAAAATCTCCAAGAAGGCATCCAAGTCTTTAACCTGTATGTACCTACCAACAATGTCAAATGGCATAAAGCAAAAATAGACAGAATGTGCAGGAGTAATGAATGAAGCTACTGTTTTAATTAGACATGTCAACATGTACCAATCAGTAATTGACAAACTTCATGAGGCAGAAAAGCAGTTGAGCTGAATCGTACCATCAATTAACTGAATATAATTGATATTTGTAGAATATCTCATGCAACTGGACACAACACACCTTTCTCCCAAGCTCACATGGAAAACTTGTGAAATGAGAAAATCCTGAGCCATGAAATGCACCTGAACAAAATTAAAAGAGTAGAAGTCACATCAAGTGCATAACCCAACCACAATGGAATTGAAACTAGAAATCAGGGACAGAAAGGCAGCTGTAAAAAATTTTCAAGAACTCAAATAACACACTTAATATACAGGTTAAAGAAGGTATCTCAAGAGACAATTTAGAAAATATTTTAAACTAAATGAAAATGAAAATACAAACCAGCAAAAATGGAATAATGTGAAAACTGTATCTGTAAGGAAAGAAATAGCATTCAACATATATTTTATAAAGACTATATTAGCATTCACTGGCATACATGCGTGTGTGTGTGTGTGTGTATATATAATACATATGCAACTATTGTGTATGCATAATATGTAACATGCTTGCATATGATACATGTATACATATAATATACATATATAGTATATACATATATTATGAAGTATGTATTACATTATTATTTTTGTTTAAGCAATGATCTTCTAAGAGACCTCAATATAAGTCACATATCCAACAACTGCAAAAAAAAGGATTAAAAAATCAATAACCTAAGCTTTCCCCTTGGGAAGCCAAATAACGAAAAACAATATAAAATAAACAAACACAGGATACTAATCATAAAAGTCAAAATGGAAATCAATAAAATTCAAAACCTTGAAATGAATAAGGAGAATCAATAAAACTGAGATGAAATACATCAGGTCCTTGCCAGACAAACTACAAAGGTCATACCCTCAAGGGACTACTTCTTTTAGCCAAACCCCACTTCTGAGCATCTTCAGCACCTCCTCAGAATGCTGGCACACTGAGAATCCATCTGTGGATTGATCCATTCCATTAATTAGATCTCAGCCCTCGTGATCCAGTCACCTCCCAATGGTGAAATCCACCAGCTTAGAACCAAGATTTCAACACTTGAACCCTTTGTGGGGGAGAAGCCATTCTCTCATTTCACTACTAACATCCTACTCTGTAGAACCTAGCTGTCTTCTCATTTTCTTTTTGCCAATGCACTTGCTAGTTTGTCTAAGGTCTTTGTCATCAATTTCCAAAATTCTGTTTCTTCCAACACTTCCCAGCCATAATGTGGATCCTCAAAAATCTACACAGAGATGTTTATGGTGCCTTGATTTATAATAGTCCAAGTCTGGAAGCCACTGAGACTCTCTCTAATGAGTGAATGAATAATCTTTGGTAGAGCCCTACAATGGATCAAAGTCAGTAAGTGAATGAAGAAAGCTTAAGTGCATTTTTCTCAGTGAAAGAAACTCATCTGAAAAGAATAGATGCAATTCCAACTATCTGACAGTTTTTAAGGACCAGTACTATAGAAACAGTAAAAAAAAAAAAAAAAAAGAATAAATAAATGAATCAGAGATTATGTGTGTGTGTGTGTATATATACATACATATATATATACATATATATATATATATATATATATATATATATATATGGATGTGTGTGTCTAGTCAGTCATGGGTTTTGCTTTGTTTTCTTTTGTTTTGTTTTTTGTCAGTCGTGGGTCTTGAACGCTGGGCCTGAGCACTGTCCCTCAGCTCTTCAGCTCAAGACTAGCACTCTACCACTTGAGTCACAGCTCCACTTCCGGTTTTCTGGTGGTTGGTTGGCGATAAGAGTCTCACAGACTTTCCTGCCTGAGCCGGGTTTGAACTGCGATCCTCAGATCTCAGCCTCCTGAGTAGCTAGGATGACAGGTGTGAGCCACCAGTGCCTACTTGAATCAGAACTATTCTATGCAATTCCACAGTTGCGTGCTTTGCAAAATTGTTCTTGTCAAAAATCATAGGCCATAGCCAGGCACTGATGGCTTATGCCTATGATCCTAGCTATTCAGGAGACTGAGATGTGTGGTTTACATTTTGAAGCCAGTCTGGACAGGAAAGTCAGCGAGACTTGTATCTCCAACTAACCAGCAAAAAGCCAGAAGTGAAGCTATGGCACAAGGGGTAGAGTGAAAGTCTTAAGCAAAAAAAGCTCTGTGACAGTACCTAGACCCTGTGTTCAAGCCAAACCTTAGCCTTGTACAACAAAAAGAAAGAACCTAACTACACATTAAGAACTTTAGTTCATATGAATGTCAAATGGTCATAATTATGTAGGACATTAAAAACAGGAGAAATGGTGCTGGGCAATGGGGGTGGGAGCATACGTTGGAATTCCTGACACTATTGGCTCAATTTCTGTAATTATAAAGCTATACTAATAATGAAAACTTTGAAACACACACACACAACAAAGTGTGACACCTCCTCAGAAGTTAGAGAAAGGGAGGATCATGCTGGAGGCTACCCTGGGAAAAATGTTAGCAAGACTTCCATCTCAACTAATAAGCCAGACATAGTAGCTCTTGTATGTCATTTCAGGTATGAAGGAAGCATGGATTGGAGGCCCATTCTAGGCAGAAATAGGACAACCTATCCAAAAGATTACTAATACAAAATAGGGTCAAGGATGTGATCCAAAAGGTAGAGCACCTTTTATTTTTTAACAAGCAAAAGACCCAGAGTCCAACCCTAGTAATGCCAAAAAGAAAAAAGCATTATCATGGCAACTCCAGTAATTTTCTACTAGAAAATGCCCTTGGAAGGAAGGGGGCAGAGCCATCTTGGAAACGCAGCCTTCCTTTCTAGTCTTCAGTATATTTCCTTGTTAGCCTCATGGAGGGACTTAATGACTGAACTGTCTTTTCATCTTCCCGCAGAGACCACACAGAACCGCAATGATCACCCGGATTGGTTGGCAGTCAGAGTTATCCGTTTAATGCCCCCTCTGATAGGGCCATGGTCACGTGTCCAATTTCAGAGTCCAGCCTACCTGTTCACTGTGGGCTCTCCCACATGGCACTTGTGGGTGAGGGTGAGTGTGAAAAACCCATTGAGACATGTTAGTCTTTACCTTCACGATTGCTATGAGGATTAAATAAGCAAATCCGTTGTTCCTAGGAAATGTTCGACCAAGATGGGTTGTTGCTCTTATTACTTATAAGAGCTTTAACATAATGTTCACATCAAACAGGACCAGATTCCAGGCTCAAATTATTTCTGTACTGTCAAAATACATTTAAAAAAACAACCCCCCCAAAAGTAGGATGTTTAGAAGCTTCAGAAACCTTGCCCAAAGAGCTGAAGAGAGAGAGAAATAAATGTCAAAAATGGTTTGAAATCTCCTCTGCCCTTTATCTGGGTGCCCAAGATAACTCACCCCAAATCCTTTTAATAATCTTCTTCTGTAAACTTGACCCTGCCTCTGTGCTCCTGGGAGAGACAGCATTGTAAAGGATGAGTCTTGTCTGGAAGATTCTCTGTGGCCTCTAACCTTGAACCCTCACCTCTTGGACCAGAATCATAGAGGGTCAAGGATCTGCACAGCTTATCTTGTTGAGTCTGCGTACCCTTTCTGGAGATTCATATTTGAGTTTACATGCCTTAGTTCCTTCTAGAGAAAAGAATCTATTCAGAAAACAAACCCCATTGCTGCCTTATGCTAGAAGCTCTTCATATCATCTAATTTCTTCACTGAGGGCGGAGGGGGGGGAGATAAGGGGTAGAAATTGCTTTCCCCCTACAACCCAAGGCTTAATAGTACCAGTCGCAAAGGGACCCGGAAGAAGTTTAGGGATTCATGATCCCTTCCGGGTCCCTTCTGTGTTGCTACATGATTTCATGACCCCCATGTCTGAGGCATAACTTCAGCCCATCAAGGCCCAGAAGCATCCTCAGAAATCCTGAAACATTGTCCCCTCAAGGCTGTACTTCCTCGGGACAGGCTGGTCTTGCTGTGGTCTCTCCTCTCTCCTGTCCGTGCTTTGCTGTTCTTTGCCATGATGTTCCCCTTCCCCCATCCTTATTCTATTTACGTGCTTACCCTTGCTGCTCAAAACACCACAGCCGTCCCTCCATCCGTACCCCTCCTCCTTCCCCTCCCTGTCCCCTGCTCCTGTGGAGCTGTGAACTCATCCATTAGCGGTGTGCTTTATGGCACCCGTGTCACCTCCCCAAATTGTCATGCACAAGAGAACAGGGACAAAAAGGCATCTACTTCAGTTGACATCTCTCTTCTCTCTCTCATTGGGGAGTGACAGGCTGTAATTTGCCATCAAGTTCACCCCAAATGCCTGACATGATGTGATTTTTTCCCCCCAACCATGGCCACCACCCGTTCCCGCATGACATAGGGGAGGCTGAGCCTCTGTCTTCGGAGACGGCGGTGACAAACCAGGAAGGCAGAAAAGTGCTCTGGACTGGCCCAGTCTGTGTAATGCACCAAGCATAGAGAAACGCCCAGGCGCATGGCTGAGACCAGTGCCCGAGTGTGAAGCTGATAATGAAAGGAAGCTTCCTCTGAGAGAGAGAGGAGGAGAGAGGTGGAGAGAGAGAGAGAGAGAGAGAGAGAGACAGACAGACAGACAGACAGACAGACAGAGACAGACAGACAGACAGATAGACAGAGACAGAGACAGAGAGACAGACAGATAGAGACAGAGACAGAGAGACAGACAGACAGAGACACAGAGAGAGAGAACAGAAAGAGACAGAGATAGAAAAGGGATAAAGGAAGAAAGGGGAGGAGGAAAAAAGAAGGAAAGAAGGAAGGAAGGGAAGGAGGGAGGGAGAAAAGGAGGGAGAGAGGGGAAAAGATGAAGGGAGGAAAGAAGGAAGAGAGAGAAAGGGAAAGAAAAGGAAGGAAGGAAGGAAGGAAGGAAGGAAGGAAGGAAGGAAGGAAGGAAGGAAGGAAGGAAGGAAAGAAAGGAGGGAGAGAGGGAGGGAGGGAAGGAAATAGAAAGGGGGTTCCCCAAGCCTCTTTAAGTTTCCTGCACCTCCCAGAACTGCTCTGGGAACCAGACCTTTAACTCCTGGGCCTCTGTGGAGCACTCAATGGCCAAGCTATATCAGAGACTATGGGGGAACGTCCCTAGGTCACAGCCTGCTCCCGATGCCAGCTTGCCAGTCACCTGCTAGGGCCTGAAGACTCATTCTCCTCGTGGTCAGTCAGAGGCTGCGGGCTCCTGCACGAAGTCCCAAATACCAAGTCACTGGTTTTCCAAACAGCTTCTGCATTTTCTCATTCACAGGAAGACCGAACTACCTACCTTCCTTCCTTCCTTCTTTCCTTCCTTCCTTCCTTCTTTCTTGGGACATACCAGAGGCCACTGTGTGTGTGTGTGTGTGTGTGTGTGTGTGTGTGTGTGTGTGTGTGTGTGTGCGTGCTTGGATTGCAATTCTAAGTTTTATTACCCAATGAGACCTATTGCTTGGAGATTCAGGTCTATTTTGGTTTGATTTGAACTTGTGTTAAAGTCAACACCTCTCTCTCTCATTTTAGACATGCAAGGTGATGACTATTTTATGACTATTTTTTCTCTCTCTTTCTTTCCTTCCTTCTTTCTTTCTCTCTTTCTCTTTTTTTTGCCAACTTAAAGCATGAGTCAGCCCTCATAGTCCAGGGTGGGTAAAAGCAATAAACAGATATCAGAATTGAGAATTCCTTTTTCAGCCGCCAGCCTGGGAGAAGGCTCTTGGTAGCAGATGGCTTGATGGCTCGTGATCAGAACATTGCTGTGTTTCCCTCCTGCCAAATGGTTTGGTCCACTTGGGGGCTGTGCAAATCTTCTTCTGCAAAGATTCCCCAGCTCAGGTGACATTATAAGATTAGTGGCTCAGCAAAGCCAAGATGGACAAGGTTAGCTGCTCCTGAGAAGAGGCTGGGGCCAGACAATTCCAGTATGCCTTGGGTTTCTGCAAGGCACCTTGTCTGCAGGAGAGGGTCAAACCAAATACCTCAAATCCTCTTTCCCTCCAGGAGCTGAGAGCATCCTGGATTCTTGTGAGAGAGCTCTGATGACACATTTATCACACTATGTGAGCTTTCTGCTCCCCCCACCCCTACACACCACCAGGTGTCTGTTTCTCAGTCTAGAGAGGCAACTTACATTCATTGGGTGCTTTGTAAGGCAGAAGATCTGTCTATTCTCAATGCACCTGACACAGGGCATTTTAAAACAGAAGATGAAGCCTGGCATGGCAGTGCACTCCTATAGTCCCAGCACCTGAAAGGCAGAGGCAAAAGAATCTCTAGTTTAAAACCAGTCTGGGCTACATAAAGTCTCAAAAAGACAAAAAAGGAAATAAACAAAGCAAAGCAAAATCAGACCTTTCAAGTTCCTTACAAAACATTTCATGTATGTGTCCTTTGAACTCCTTCCAAAAAAAAAATCTCTTTGTGTCTTTTCTCCTTTAACACATGATAGTAAAAGGAATTAACAGGGTACCAGTATCTTAAGCCTGTAATCCTAGCTACTCAGGAGCTTGAGATCTGACGATCATGGTTCGAAGCCAGTCCAGGCAGGAAAGTCCATGACACTAATAAATAAATACATATATAAATCAAGCCAGAAGTAGAGCCATAGCTCAAAGTGATAGAACATTAGCTTTGACCACAAAAGCTCAAGGATAGCACCCAGGCCCGAAGTTCAAACCCCAGGACCAGCAATCAATCAATGAATCAATCAACCCATCGATCAATCAAAAAAAATTGAACAAAGAATTCATTGAGGATGCTCAACGCAGAATCTGTGCAAGGTAGTGACAGGCAAAGGTCCTTTGGGAGCATATCTGAGCCATTCGGGCGGTAAGGAGGTTCAGGAGACCACTTTTAGGTCCCCTAACATCAAAGACAAGACCAACAAGTACTTTTCCATCTTCACTGTCTGGCTTGGGCCTGTTGATCAGACTCTTCCACACATTCTCCTCCTTGCCCTTGAATGGAGATGGCTTCCCGGCTTGTGGGCCCTCTGGTCTGTTTCCCTGGTGACTCCAGGCTGCTGGCTGCTCCTGAGGAGGAGGGCAGGGCTATGGCAGGTGGGCCCAGAAGGTCCACTGTCCAGGCTGTGCTGCCCTGCTCGCTGAAGCCAGCCTCCTGGTTGATGAACGCCCTGTGATCTGCTCCCTCAAGGTCTGTCCTTCTCTGAGTTGCTTTGCAGGTCCCTACCTAGCAGCTGTGTGGCACTGCTAGAAGCGGAGAGGAATAATGAGCCTGCGTGTGTGTGTGTGTGTGTGTGTGTGTGTGTGTGTGTGGTGTGTGTGTGTGTGTGTGTGTGTGTGGTTCTGAAGTGAGTCTGGCATATACTTTGGGAAGAAATCTACAGAAAGCAGCAGTGAGGAGACAGCAGGCCCTGAAGCTGGGGATGGAGGGGAGGGTGCAGAAGGGGAGGGGACGGGTGGCCCACAGTGGCAGTAGCCCTTTGAAGGAAGGAAGATCTGAAGTCTGAGCAGAGATGAATGAAAAAGAGTCCCTAGAGAGGCGATCCTGGGCACATCTGTCCCGCAGGGAGGGAGGGCGCAGGTCAGGGCACCCCCTCCCTGTGGGAACGGCAAAGGACTGAGCACCGAGGTGTCAGACTGACAGCTGGAGACAATTCTTGGAATAGAAACGACAGAAATAAAGCATGAAAATAAGTCATACTTTGGGAGAGAAAGAAAGAAAGAAACCCAGGAGCCACCGATGCTCGCCCACACAGTGGAAGGCGCCAGCTGTGGGAAAAGCCTCGTGGGACCACTTTGGAGTCTCTTCTCGGTCTATGCCACAACCACAGATCACTCCGTGGGGCAGGTGGAATCCTGTTCACCACGCAGACACCCAAGCGTGCCGTGGCACCTGCGAGCCCAGCCTGGGCCCCTGATACCTCACCATCGCTGATAGCTTTGAACTCAGTGATGATCTGTCACCAAATCCACAGTCCACTCTATGCCCTCAATCACCCACCTGCCAGACATCAACATGCAGAGGTTCCCTGTACCTCATGTGAAAGACACATCTTGACAGCAAAGGGTCCATTCCTCCCGTCCCATTTGGTTATTTTTCTTCTTTATTCATTTTATTTGGGTGGGTCTACGTTTTTATGACTATCAAATGGGTTTATAAGAGCTACTTCTCCCCCTTAAAACAACTTCTTGTTGCCTTGGGCTGTGAGCCCTCTTCCTCCTCCTCCTTCTCCCTCTTGCTGCTCCTCCTCCTCTTCTCTCTCCTCCTCCTCTGGGTATGCAAATTGCAGCCCTCCTATGCTAGTGGAGATAGAAAATCAGAGGAAGAAGAACATGTCCTCCCAAAGTACCTGCAGCTGATGAATGGCTGTGAGGGGAGATGTTTCTACCTTTGCACCTTGTCTGGAAATTCTTTGTTTCTCTGTTTGGCAGCAGCAGCAATGTTATCACTGTTAGGATGATGCTTAAAGTGGCCTTGGTCATTTCTGGAAGCAAACATGCACTGAGTCCCTCCTATGAATCACCCCCTCCAATGTGGACAGCCCGGTCCTGAGAACAATGCAAAGTCCTGGCGTGATGGCTCAAGTGAGCAAATCAACAAGCCACGTGTGTTTCCACGCGTGACTGTTTCATGAGCACGCACGCACTCTAGCAAGCTCAGAAGCTGGGCTCACATGGCCCAGCTACCCAGGCTGCACAGATGTGCGCATCCACAGCGCTACCGATTGCTTTTATCTTCCACCTGTCCTCAAAAAGAAAACCCCTCCCGCGGATGACCAAGGCGCACCGCCTGCGAGTGGAAATGTACAATGAACTGTGCTTAACAGGCCCATTAATTTATCAGGCACTCACTTAAGACGGTTACACTGCATTAGAGCAAATGGGTTCTGGGGGCTCCGGAAAGGGCTGTGTTTATTTTCTGAGAATTACCATTTGCTTGCTTGAGCTAGCAATGGTGGGATGGGAGGGGACTTGTCAAGAGACCACATTAGCAGAGCCCCGGTCAGTTTCTCTGCCCTGTGCAATTGCAGAATTAGTGTGAGGTTTATTGATGGGCTGGTTATCCTTGAACAGGGTCCCAATATGGCTCCTGGGGGTAATGAGATGGGTCCTTAGGGACCATCAGTCTCTCCCATGGCTAAGGGCAACCCTGAGGAACATGGCTGGTTAACTGGCTGGTGATGGAGTGTAGCTGGGGCCTAGGCAAGCATATCCCATTTATTACTCCGGAGCTGGAATGCTCCGTGAAATCTTCCTCCACTCCTCCAAGACCCCCTCCTCCACCGGCACATTTGGAAAGCTCTGCTTTCACAGTCTGGATGTAGGCTGGCATCTTTAACCCTGCTGGGAAAACTTTGGTAAGTTACTTAATCTGTCTGAGCTCCGGTGTTCTGGTCTAGTCAAAGACACACCTCCGATGGAAATAACCATACTGGGTCTAACTGGCACCATCTGGACAATGTGGAGGATAATAGAGAATTGGGTTTAACTGGCACCATGGTCTTCACGGCGGCCGAAGGTGAAGCCCCACCCTCCCAGGTGATGGGCGTGCCTGAATTCCTAGGGGCAGGGGCAGGGGCTTGGACAATAGATAATTGGGCCTGCCAGTCCCGTGCCAGGAACTCTAGGGACTCTCAAGCTCCCTGGACCCTGGCTCCTGGCCGGGACCCTATTTAGGCCTCCACCAGCTCAGCCACCATTTTGCACCATGTCTCCTATCTTCTGACTCTCCTACTTCAGCTCTCCATTGGAGTTGCTCTGGTTTGTTGGTATGGTTTTTCTGCTCTGTCTGGATTTTACTACCCTCATGGCTCGGTTTTCTAAGTGTCCAGTGTCTTAGAGGCTACAAATTTTCCGGGGACATATGTCTGCCTGCCGTTGCTGGCTTTCTAATAACAACTCCTGATTTGATCTCTCAAAATATGGCTTCTCTGTCTCTTGTGATTGAATTCCCATATAACACTGCTAAACTGGCACCATGCAGGTTTCCAGACTAGGAGAGGAAATCTCTGTTTTAAGCCATATTGATTTAAAAACTCAATGAGTACCGGGCATTAGTGGCACATACCTGTGGCTACTCAGGAGGCTGGGATCTGAGGATCATGGTTCAAAGCCAGCCCAGGCAGGCAAGTCCAATTAACCACCAAAATGGAATAAATGAACAAATCCTCAGTGAATTACCCCCAGATCCAGGTTAATTTAGATGCTGAGGAGGAGGATCCTGAAGGAGAGTCACATGACAGGGGCCATGACTTTGTTGAAGACTCTGAGGGAGTGACAGCCGAGCTCAGACCTGAGGCACCAGCAGGTGTGAAGCGATGGAATGAGGCAGAGAGAGTATGTCCAAGGCAGAACAGATTGCAGGAAATCCTGGCGACCGGAGGGAACAGAGTGTTGTAGAGACTTAAATAGAGCCAGAAGGGCCTCACACAACAGACCAGGAGAAGCTGCAGAAACAGGAGGAGAGCGGATCCATCCAGAGTCAGTCCTTGACCTCCCTCACTCATGATTTAACTTCTATAGAGAGTTCTCCAAGGCTGGCATCAAGGGAGAGACGTGATGGTAGGTATTGGGATGGTGAAGTGTGGATGGAGACCCGAGAGCACATGGGAAGACTGCTCAAAAGCTATTTGTGCAGAAGTGATGAAGTTTGGGATGGGGATGGAGGGTGCGTGGGAAGTGCTCCCAGCAGAACTCAGGCAGGGGAGAAAGGAAACCTGTGGACACAGCTCCTACATTTCCCGCTCTTACCTCACCTGTGGCCCCTGCAGGATTGAGTCAACACATGGGTGACAAGTGTCTGGCACCTCATAGGTACCCAATAAAGGCCAGCCCGTGCCCCTCTGTTCCCATAAGCTCTTTGCTATTTGATTCCCACTGACTTTTTTTTCACAGCTATGTGGAGCTGGGAGTCTAATCCCTTTTACCTTCTTCTAGAAGGTTCTAACCTTTCTCATTTACTAATTCCAGGCTGAAGTGCCAAACAGACAGGCTTGTCTTGGCAGAGTTGTGGGCAGGGGAGGAGGGGAGCCGGTACAGCTCCAGGCAGGGAACTGTTGTACTGGAATGTTCCCTGGCAGGCTGTTTGTGCTTCTTTCTAGTGTGTGTCATTGAAATCCTCCCACTGTACCTGCAAGGAGAAGGATGCTGGGGCAGGTGGAGGAGGGAGGAGATCAAAACCACAGCAGAATGGGACAAAGAACAGGATATACACTCCCTGGGAGGGGGGTGGGAGTCATTCCCGAGGTGTAAAAGGAGGTTAGTGCTCCACTGGAATTCTATGGAAAGATTAAATGAGATACTGCGATAGATCCCCCCCCACCCACACACAGGTTAATAAAAACAAAAAGAAGGAATTGAACCCTGGAGGTGGGGTTCAAAGGTAAATTCTGCCACTTCCGCAGACCTGTGTGTAAGGGAGGGAGAGGAAATGTCTTCACTCCTGGTATCCATGAGTGGGCAGCACCGTACATAATCCATGCCACGTATACTTCTGAAGTGAGAGGTTTATATAAGTCAGTACATAGCT
The DNA here is from genome assembly GCF_019054845.1 of Dipodomys spectabilis. NCBI lineage: Eukaryota > Metazoa > Chordata > Mammalia > Rodentia > Heteromyidae > Dipodomys > Dipodomys spectabilis. The sequence goes on from NW_024870804.1 coordinate 5,363,531, forward strand.
CAGAGATCCTTTTACACTGGGACTGGAACTCTGGAGGAAGGGGAAGAAAGGCTGGTAGCTCAAAGGTGTAGGAAGAGAAGTTTCCATCCTCACTGGAAATCTGGAGTAAGAGTTGCATCGGGGGACAGGGGATGGTAATATTCAGTATGATGGGTATCAAGGCTGCCTCAGTTTCCCCCTTTCTTCAAGTTTAAGTTCAGTGCCAACTGGAGTTGAAGCCTCGAAATGGAAAACTAACTATCCCAACATGTTATGGGGTACTCCTTGAGGCCTGGGCCCCAAACCCCCTGTCCAGTGTCAATGTCCTCCACCTTCCACTCTCAGGATGCTTAGGAAACATGGTCTCAACCATGAAGACATCTATTCTCTTTTTAATGCAGAATCTAACAGTGGAGAGTGATAAGGATTCGCCACAGCAGCTCAGCTAGATCATCAAGGAGAAGAGTGATGACACCCTTCACTCCACCCTGCTCAGAATATGGGGTTTGAGCTGTATGGGTGTTACTTCATGGTCCTAAAAGAGCTGCCACTGCTCCAGCCATTGCCTCTTCAACAAAACAGTACAGGGGGGCAGGAAGCAACGGGAGAAATGGCAGCCATAGTACTCTTTAACCAACCAGCCACCCCCCTCCTCACACCTCCTGCAACTTTCCTATTATGGCAACTGTCCCCATACTGTATGGCTTCAGAAAAAAAATGGCAAGAGTTAAGCCTGTAGATGATTTGGTATGAATGCCACCATCAGAGGTCTGGCTATGTTTTTGATCCACCAGTGCTTGAATCCATAGATACAGAAGGTAGACATATAGAAGGTCAAAGCAGGCATTAGAAGCACACATCTGTGATCCTACCTTCTCAGGAGGCTGAGATCTGAGGATCATAGTTCATAGCCAGCCTGGGCAGAAAAGTCCATGAGACTCTTTATCTCCATTTAACGACTCAAGAGCTGGAAATGGTGCTGTGGCTCAAAGTGGTACAGCACTAGCCTTGAGCACCAAAGCTCAGGGACAGAGCCCAGGCCCTGAGTTCAAGCCCCAAGAATGGAACCATATATAAATATTATATATATAATATATACATATATATACATAATATATACATATATATGGTATTATATGATTTTATAGTATATATTTATTATATTATTATATACTTATATATTTAGAAAGAGAAGGTCAAACATATGCCACAAAATGTATTCACTTATTCTGTGGGCGATGGTTAGTTGAGTTGCTTCTAAGTTTTATGGTTGGTTGATAAGTCTACTATGATCCACCATAGGTACATTTGGTGAGTATTTTCTATACATGTGGTTGGTACCACCAGGGGATGGAGTAGCCTGATCCTAAAGATCACTTCTCTTTCTTTTTTTTTGTGGTAAGATAGCTTTTCAAGAAGCCCAAAACAAACCAGTAGCCAACAGATTGACTTGGTTGGCTTAGACCCATGACATTTTCTGGGGCTAAGACG